>NW_026888790.1:0-12004 GCF_032173495.1 Musca vetustissima
ATCAAAACGGTTGTAGAGTTTTTCAAAGAATTCAACAACAGGGTTTATTTTTTTTCATGCACCAAACCACTCCGAAGACGTGGCTTTTGGACGCGTACACAGCATCTTTCGCTGACGAATATAGTTGGCCACATATTTCCAGATGTGAGGAATTAAAAAGAATTAAATAGGCAAACAAATTGTCGTGTACCGTGCTATGAACAGGATCCAACGCAAACAAACCTTGTTAAACTGGCAGATGTTTATGCAATATCGCAGAAATGATCCTTGATGGCTCCATGCCAGGGTGTGTCACATGGCGATCATGTCTAATTAATTTCTGCATGACATCGAAATTCTGTCGCATAATGTCCAACTAGCGTATGTGGAAGTCGTGTAGTATATAATCTTAATAGTCCTACCATGACCCAAAATCAATTCATATCAATTTAAAACTAATCCACGCCGGGTTGAATAGTCAGACATGCCATCCGTGGTTCATCATATACGAAATATAATAATAATAGTAATAATAATATATATTCAAACTGCATTAATAAGTTAAACAAATTAAATCGCTCCCAATAAGCATTTATCTTGATTGAATATGGTATTGTAAACATACAACCGATCCAATCGGACAGTTGTGTGTCCATTATTATTCATTTTAAACAAGCTATAGTTAATTTTTATATTACTCACTTTATAACCACCTCACTATCCGATATCACACTAACGGCAATATTTTCCGGTGGTCCAGGCAAACGATCCCTATTCGATTCAAAACATTCCACAATAGTTCTTGCATACTGCAGACTACAAATTTCCTTAGAACGAACTGGTTCGCCACGACACCAATTCAGACATTTACGTGGTACATTCGAATCAGCACAACAACTACGATGATCTGAACCGTCAGCGGCACAACGCATCATTTTATCAAATTCGACAATACATTCAGGTTTATCAGCTATAGCATCAATATCGACATAATAACTGCAGGCACTGCGACACGTCATCGAAACATTCAGTTGGGCACAACATTCCGTAACATTATGATTGAGGGCTGGGGTGGTGCGCATCCGTACCGACACCGGTATGGTCTTGGAACCATATGGATTTTCAGCATGACAGAAATAGTCGCCAACATCGCTAGCTTGCAATTTGTGAATGCGCAACACCATCGTATATAAATTCGGATGTGATTCATTGATACGTTCCATAATGTGATAATTTCCACCCTCAATGACCGGTATGCGGCCATCATGATCACGCCAGAAAATAGTTTTTGGTTTGGGTTTCGAATCGACTAGACAGCGCAGTTCCACTTCATTGCCCACCGAGGCCACTGTTATGCCGGCGGCTTGGATTTTGGGAGGGTCTAGAGAAACACGATTTTGTTATTTTTCTAAAATATTTATTCTTATAAACAAAACTTACAGCAAATATTAACTTTCCGAGTGGCCTGCATTGGCACACCATATCCGTTATCGGCATAACACGAAACATGTTCCATATCTGCGGTCACATTGTGTATAACCGTAACCATATGTCTTGAGGCATCCTGACGCACTAAATGTCCACCAACATATAATGAAATAGTGGGAGCAGGATTTCCCAAAGCCAGACAGAGGATTGTCATGGAATCACCTTCAGGTATATTGTCAGCGGGATGTACCGTTGGAGGCTAGAGATTTTTATTAGGAATTAAATGTATTTCACTGAATGATTTTTTGTTGTACTTACATCCACAAATGCTGGTAAGGCTGGATCCGTCCAGGCCACAAGAGTTTCTGATGGCCGTCCAGGCCACAAGAGTAAATAACCCAGCGAACAAATTATTTTCAATTAAGGGAACCCCACCCATTCTCGATTTTAATTTTTCAAGATTTTCAATGGACTGGTAAATCAATACCAATGCTTGTTAAGGTTTGTAACTTTGCACATATATATTTGAAGATTTAAAAAATAAGAAAAATAATTTACAAAAAATTTTTGTTATTGCTTTGTTGTTGTTTTTTGTAATTGAAGAAAAGTCCTTATTTTTGATGGCGGGCATGATAACTCCTCACTGGAACATCGGAAACCGAAAATTCAAACGGTGTTAGAAAGAGTACATGTCTGGCTCTCGTATGGATTATTGACTTCGCTCTAAAATTAACAAAATGATGGACCTCTGAAAAATTATTTGTGGAAAATCGCCTATTTTTACCAAAAACCAAGTTAAAAAATAAGGAAGATCTTCACCGATTGGTTTTATCCTAGTTCATACGAGAGCTATACACTCCCAGAGAAACGTTGCAAAATTTGGAACCGATTGGATTATTAGTTTTTGAGTTATCGTGCCCGCCATTCGCAAAAAAATATTTAGAGAAAAACGCGTTTAAAGTTTGAGAAGCCCTTCAGCCGTCACTTGATGCTGACACAATAAATCGGCTATATCTTGAAGAGTTCTTGAGATTTTCACTTGAAATTTTGTAGAGACATTATTTAATCAGTGTAGATTCAAATTATATCAACAAATATTTTAACCCGGGAATAGGGGGGGGGGGGTTCCCCTTATATGGGGGTAGTTTAATACACGGACCAATATAATATATAATAATATATATTTTGACAATTTTAGTAACACACAATTTTGACAATGAGAACACACAATAAAAGTACCTGGTGATTATGTTGAAAAACGTGTCCAAAGTCGCCAAAATAACGAATATTGGGGAATACCGATCTTTTGAAGGCTACCACGAAACATGGACTGATATTGATAATTTCTGGTAGAAAGATTTGCAAAATATCAAATCGGAGCCAATTGAACACGTTTCTAAATACCGAAATTTGGGCGGTACCGTTATATAGGGTATTTTAGGTATTTTGATGGCCCTTTGTGAATTACCCAATCGAAGTGTCTAAAATTTTTTTTTTATTATTATTATTCCTTTATTTCGCTATTTTAAGAAATATACATTTTTGAGTTTGTACTTAATTAGTATTACAGCAATTATTATCTTGGAGACAGAGTCTTACAAGCGGTTATATTATCACAGATTAAGGAGAAAAACCTTTGGGAGACAAGAAAAAAAATGGGATTAAGAAATTTTTGAAAAATATGCATATATCTACTTTTAATATAAAAGAAGTTATACATATATTTATATTAAATTTCTAATGATATCATAGTTAGACATTCTGCATTTTTCGTCGAATGACAGCGTCAAATTCTGCATTACCATGTTTAAGGTCTGGTGTCCAAATTGATTATGAAGACGGTGTGTTGGATATCTCCAACCAAGTTTGTGAATTATTTTTAAGTTCTTATTTTGTATGATCTGTAATTTTTTTTAAATGACACTTGGTTGTCCTATGGAACCATACTTGACAAGCGCATGTCATTATTGGTCTAATGCACATTTTATACAGCAATATTTTGTTGCTGGTATTGAGACTAGATCTTCTGTTTAGTAGAGGATACAGCGCTCTTCCACAATTTATAGCCTTTTCACTAATGCCTTTAATCCAGAGTTACTCCTAAGTATTTGATAGACTTTTTTATCTCGATATTATTCCCCATAAATATTAGGGGAATACTCGGAATACGTTTCGGCGATTTGTTAAATGGGAAAATCACAGCTTGGGTTTTATCCTGGTTTATTTTAATTTTCCATCTATGGAAATATTTTTCGATATGTTTTAATGACAAAGCTAGTTGTTTTAATATGGCGTTTGATACTTTTCCCTTGCACATGATTGCGCTACCGTCTGCATAAAAAGCTGCATCATGGTTTCCTTTGATTGTGATATCCGAAGTGTATATTGAATACAGAACCGTTGAGAGCACTGATCCTTGGGGAAGACCAGCAGGTATCGTTCGAGGTGTTGACAAACTGTTATCAATGCTGACCAGAAACGTTCTTTTGTTTAAAAAACTTTGTATAAGTTTTTGAATATATAATGGATATGAATGTTTATGCAGTTTGTATACAACGCCGTCGTGCCAAACTGTATCGAAGGCCTTTTCTATGTCCAACAATACAATTCCGGTACTTTGTCTAGAGGCTTTATTCTGCTCTATTGTCTTTATGACACGTTTAATTTGATGAACTGTTGAATGTTCTCTTCGGAATCCAAATTGTTTTTTATGAAATATGTCATTATCCTCTGTATAAACCATTATGCGGTGAAATAGGACTTTTTCAAATATTTTGCCTAAAGAGCTAAGCAAACTGATTGGCCTGTAACTAGTTGGTGACTTAGGATCTTTTCCTTTCTTGTGTATAGGTATTACTTTTGCCTGCTTGAATGTATCCGGAAAGACGCCAGCGCTCATGAAATTGTTTAGAATTTTTGCCAAAGTGTCGAAAAATAAAGGTGACATTTTTTTAAGTAGAATATTGTGAATATTATCTATTCCAGGGGTTTTTCTACTTTTTAGTTGTTTCGTAATTGCAATCAGCTCAGATGCCCTCATTTCACTCTCAGAGTTTAATGTTCCAATTTCAGTGTTTTCCACTATGCTTTTGACTTGATTGACCTTTCTGTCCATAGGTGATCGATTATTAATTGTTATGGAATGGGCTTTTTCGAATTCGTTCGCAATCAAGTTAGCTTTGTTAGCTGGAGAAGATATTTCAGCTCAATCGAATTTTAGTGTTGGAATGGAATTGTTCTTTCCTCTTATTATTTTTGATATCTTCCAAAATTTTTGACTTCCCGTTGGTAATTTGGATATGAAATTGAACCACCTTTTATTTCGGTCTTTGTCGATGTAAAAATCTATAAAACGCCTTTGCTGCTTCAAAATGTTTGCAAGGGTAGTTCTTTGGTTTGGATCGGAACATCGCTGAAGCTTTCTTAACGTTGCTCTTTGACGTATTAATTGAAGAGTGTCAGGGGATAACTGCCTGACCGAATCTAATGACTTGCTGCGTGGAATCTTTTCTGTAGCACCCTTGATTATATCGATAGGTTTTTGTAGAGAATTGTCAATGTTTTCGTCCGATATGTTCAGTGATCCGATTTGATTGTCTACCCATCTCCTTATAGCGATCCAATCAGCTAGATGATACTGGGGAAAACTAGTTTCCGAACATTTAACGGAACCATGAATTTTGCACGTAATAGGAACATGATCGGAGACTAAAACATTTGGATGTGTTTCCAAATCGGATATAGATAGTGAAGAGTTTGAAATCAGTATGTCTACAGTAGATGGCGTAGTTGGCAAACTATTTTGACTGAATCGGGTGTAACTCGAGGGATAATATACATAAAAATTTGATTTATTTTGTAGATCGTATAGCGCATTTCCAGATTGATTGTTTTTCGAACAATTCCACGTAGTATGATCCATGACCGTACAATGTGCATTTTGAACACTGTGTGAGACCTTTGTTGCTCTTAACAGGATTTCTCCACTTGACACTTATTCCACAGAAAAATCGAATTTTACGAATCACCTTTTTCGAGACTTGTTGTCGGTCAAATTCAATCATGTAAATTGCATCGTCAATATTTGATCGTTTTGTTGTGATTTCTTTAACACAATGTTGTGGGATGATTTAAATTCATCTATAATTGTCGCAATAGCAATATTTGGTAAACCAAAGATTACAAGTTTAAATTTCTTTTTTTCTTTTACTTCATGAGTGTAAAATTTATAGCCGACATTATTTAGTTTTTTACTAGCATCCTCATACAATGACAGTGAGGAAGATATTATCTTCGTTCCAATAGACATCCTCTGAAAGTTATAATTTGTTCCCATAGTTTTGATAACGTTTGTGAAGCTAAAATTAGCATCAACTACAATCGGTGGGATATTAACTCTTGGAGAAATAACTTCTCTTTCTTCGTCGCTGTTTGAATCAAGCTCTTCTTCTTCCAGACCATTGAATCGATTGCTTGTGCTAGCAAAACTAGTGGTTTTCGGGTATTTAAATCGAGGATTATGCCCGGCAAATTTAGCTCTTCTCTTGTTGTTAACTGAGGCCATCAGATATAATTTGTTTAAATAAGTCTGGTATTATATATGTGTATAGTTTTTTTTTTTAATTACACAAAAAAAAAATTGTTCGCGTAGACAGAAATGCGTGTTGTTACAGCTGATTGCCGATACGAACTGAAGTGTCTATAATTTGTCATTGTGGATTCTGGCGAAAAATCATCTATTTGACGAAGTTTTTGACTGATTTTATATATTTTGAATGCCCTTCATTGCAACTTCGATAATGTAGCTCATCACGAAAGAGAAATAAATAAAAACCAGTAAGGAAAGTAGTAAAGTCGGACTGGGCCGACTATATGATACCTTTCATCACTTTGGGTATATTTTACATATGTATCCTATCAGACGACGCGTTTTGTTATAAATCTATATCTGAACCGATTTCAGGGAAACTTGCCAGAGACTAATTTATATAACATTAGTACGTTGTGTCTATCGGCCTAGCTATGGATCTTTTCACGAAGCTTAGCAACATCATTCTAGACTTGATTCAGTACCCTATAGCAAAATTCGTGCAAATCGAAAGATATATAGGGACTTTGGTACACAATTAATCTTAAATCGGACGAAAAAATATATAGGAGCTATATCTAAATCTGAACCGATTTTCACGAAACTTAGCAAACATCATTTTAGACCTTATTCATTACGCTGTGCCAAATTTCGTGCAAGTCAAAAGATTTCCAGGGACTTTAGTGGATTGTTTACCTAAAATCGGGCGAAGCTATATATGGGAGCTATATCTAAATTTGAACCGATATTCACGAAACTTTGCACATATCATTCTAGACTTAATTTAGTACGTAGTGCCAAATTTCGTGCAAATCGAAAGATATATAGGGACTTTGGTGCACCATTTACCTTAAATCGGACGAAAATATATATGGGAGCTATATCTAAATCTGAATCGATTTTTCCCAATTTCAATAGGGTTCGTCCTTGGGCCAAACAAATGAGCTGTGCCAAATTTCATCCAATTCGGATCATAAATGCGACCTGTACTTTGTTTACAATTTAACATGGACAGACAGACGGACGGACGGACATGCATAAATCGACTTAGAACGTGATTCTATGCATATTCTCAAAAGGAACCATGGGTATATCTCGATTATTTTTGCCTGTTACAAACATATGCACAAAGACATAATACGATGTACCACAGTGTGGTGAAGGGTATAAAAATGAATATTTATTAATTTTCACAATACAGTATTTTTCGGTTAATTGAACCTACGGTTAATTGGTTTCCACGCTTAATTGAACCACATGATGGGTCAAAAATATTTCATTTCAAAGTAAGCGGGTTCGGATAATTGGTTCCTCGGTTAATTGAACAAAAATTTGTGCAAATTTTGATGTGCAATTAACCGAAAAATACTGTATAAAAATTGTATCCTTCTGGTTATAGCTCTAACGGGCTAATTGTCTTTTATATTTATTTCACTCTCTTCCAATTCCTTTGAAATATTCAAATCTGACAGAAACTCTTAACTTGCGTACTCGCAAAACTGAAGGTTAATATGGAAGGTATTGGTATTGGTTATATATCCATCGAGTGAAGCCCAGAAGATGGTGAAACTATATATGGTTTACTGGCATTGCTGTAACTGTTGTTGATGCTGCCCTTGATGTCATTATTGTTTCGGAGCAACTGAACTTTGTGTAATTAAGAACATGACTTTTGCTTTACACTAATATATGGACATGCACAACACATCCATAGAAACCAAAAGGACACAAGAGATCAAATGCAAAGTCAAGTAAGAGAAACTAGCAAATGCAATAACATGGAATGGCATATTAAAATCCTAGATTTATTACAACAACAACTGCAACATGGTAATTTTAAGAAGACCAACAGGATTGTTAAAACGACAATCGTAAAAATATGAGCAATCTTCCAAAACATGTTTGTTTAATAATTCATTACTATGGCAACAAGGCCACTTTATCATGAAAGTCCTTTTTTCACAAAGGACATCATTCTGCCCAAATGACTTATTATGAAACCACACACAAACACTGATAGAGATTTCATATACAAAAAGACCACAAATATATATTGACATGAATGTTGAAGATAATCTCGGTGACTTTTCATAATTAAATAATACCGGACAGAATCAGAATTTGTCCTTCATCCTTCGGCTATCTTTATGTTCCTTGACACATTTGGCATTTCTCTTGTGTCCTTGTCACATTGAAATGTATAAACGTATTTATGTACATACCTGTATGTAATTTTCTCATGAGGATGTGAGTATTCTGGTGGTTGCCATGTCAACTGCATCCATGTGGCACTGTGAGCAATTATGGCCAGTGAATGTGGCGGTGAGGGAGCAGCATAAATTTGTTTGTTGACCATCTGGAAAATGAGAATGAACAAAAAGACAATTATGTAGTCTTTACATCAATAAATCGTTGTGGAAAATATAAGAGGTATTAAGGGGATGGTATTTTTATACTATGAAACATAAGGTGGAGTGTAAGGTGGGCCGAAAGATTCCACATTTTGACTTAATGTAGGCTTGATAGAAATAATAGGTTTTGCAAAGTTTGGTTAAAATGGAACACTCCATTAGCTTTAGATTGGATTTATAAGTATTGAAAATTTCGACACTATGTGGGAAAGGTACCAGAAGGAGTGGACTAATGGATCCCATATTCGGACTTGATCTAGGCTTGGTGTTCATGTAGCGAACATGGTTTTTAAATAATAAAGATAGTGAATGTCTTACTGTGGGTCTCTTGTGTAAAAGAGAGAATATTTAGTTAAACAGTGATCTATTTTTGTCTACAGTCCACTTGAGATAAGAGATTATTTTGGTTGAATATTTGTACACAATAATAAGATAGGAGTTTTCTATTGCCACTTGTGGTATGTGTGGGTGAGATTACGGGGAGTAATCTTCACTACAGACTGATAAGCATGCGTAGCGTGCTTGCCACATGGGAGATAAATAATTGTGTGTGTCCACTCCATTTGTGATGGCAGATGCACTCTCTCTCTCTCTCTCTCTCTTACACATTAGTCTAAGATAGGTTAAGTCATATTGTAATACTTAGTTCTTAACAATCACTTTTTATTCAAATAAATCAGTGTGTAAATGCACAGCAAATAAGAAACATACGTGCTATCACTCCGCGGACAGTATCCGCGTAAGATCCCTAGTTTTCATTGGTCCTTCGAGCCGGATCAGAGACCGATTGTGGAGGAAATTGATGCTGAAGAATTTGCCTTAAAGGTCAGGGAAATTCTCTCAGCTTGGAGGAAATCCAAATAGAAAAAAAAATTAATTGAAAACAGAATGCCGAGTCAAAAGTCTGAGTATAGCGGCTACAGATGAAGATAAGCTAGGCAGAGCCTCGGCACCGACCCTGGAGTGGGAGATAAACAATCTATACAAATAATATTACATGTTCGCAGAGAATATCGATCGACTAGATGCGACTGTGGTACCGAAACTAGTGAGGGACGCATCCGATGAAGTAAAACGTTAACCGGTGGTGCGGGATCGGTGGATGGAGATATTGGAGAAGAAATCCAATTTGCAGGAGGTTTTTGGCCAGTCCAAGAACAAATGGGCAGCCTTCAAAGAGCATTGGAGGAGAAAAGCCGTGACGTGGCGGAGTTACGGGCAAGGAATAAAGAGCTAGAAGTTGCTCTAAAAAGATCGGAAGACGCCAATGGTTGCCTTAAAGAAAGAGCACAGGCAAGTTATAGAAAGGCTAGAGATAGATACCTTGAATTGTTCTTTCAAGATCTCAAGCTTAAAGATGAATTGGTTGCGGCTGCAGAGAAAGCCCAGGCAGCAGAAAAATCCTGGGAAGAAGAGAAAATGAGGCTTTTGAAAGAACTGAATCTTTCGGAGAAGGCACGAGAAGCAGCAGAGGCCGAACGTGATCAGTTGGCCATACGAATGGTTGCCAAAGACAAAAAGGAGCGGGAAGTAAGTAATATTCCATTTGCTCAAAGTAATATTCTATTTGCGCAGAAATTAGCTCCAGTCGTTTTGGCCATGAAGAACGATGCGGTGGCTGGTGCGGAGAAATCAGTTATGGAACAATGTCCAGTTGGGAAGTTGAAGCCGGCGAACAAGGAGCAGGTACATAAAGGAATACCAGTGGGTACTTGTTTTGCCGGTGGGACGATGAAGCCGGCGGAAAATGGCGCTGAACCCACAACAAAATGTGATAGTGGTGATAAGCAGAAACCGCTAGTTACGGATGTTCCGGTCAGGAAGATGGTCGATATAAATCGTGGAAAGGCGGCCGGGAAGTCGGATCCAGCAGTCAGATGCAATACGCAGCCAACGTTAGATGGCGCACCACGTAATAAAGAGGACGTGCTGCCGAAGAAGAAAGAATTTTGTGCCAAGAAAGATGGTGAAGCAGAAGGGGAAGGGTTTCCTAACAAAACGAAGTCTGGGGTCAGAAGCGGGGACAAGCTGAAAAAGGAAGCCGAGGCTATGATGAGGTTTGCAAATGGCACAGCCTGGAGTATGATGCTGCCGGCCAAAGATGCGGACAAGCCACTTGGAAGCCGTATGATCGAGAAGCCGACGAAGACTATGGCCAATGGTTCTGGATGGAAGATGAAGCCGGCAAACGAAGGTGGAGGTGCCGATATTAGAAGCTGGTTGGAGAGATGGCGGTGGTATCTAAAGGCGATCACCTAGCTGTTTTTTATTTATTTATTTCATCAGATAATACTAAAGCCTCCAAGGCCAATGAACAGTATTAACATCATAACATAATCCTAAGTAGTAAATTATAACTTAAAACTAACAAATTTTTAAATATATATTATATAGGCTCCCCAGCCATAACTACAGATAAAAAAAATAATAATACAAATAATGGACATGATAGCAACAACATAGCCAAAACTTAAGTATCAGATGTTTAAAAAAAACGGAATAATATGAATAAAAAAACAGTACTAAGATATGATAGGACCAAAATGATTCAAAAGTTTTAAACGAAATGCATTATTGGTTTGTGAAGATGTTTTTAGTTCAATAGGCAGATAATTCCATATACGGGCAACACGAACAATAAATGATTTCTCAAAAGTGGAATTGTATATTCTAGGTATAAAAAGCTGAGTATTTCTCGTGGACATACCAAACCTGAACATATTCGCCAATAAAAGAGGTACACCCATTTTTACTATTTGTAAAAGGCATATACAACTCTAATTGAAGCAAACTGTTCAAAGTTCACACCCAAGAGGCTCTCCACGTAACTTGAAAACTTCGAAGAAACCCGTTCTATAGTGCCAGACATAACTTCGAAACCAAAATAAATATGAGGCATTAATAGAGCATATGCCAGCCTTCTTTTAACCCAAGTTGGAAGGTATATATTCGTAGAGTATAATCTACGAATGATACTACAGATTCTCCTTTGAACCAAATCTACATGAGTCTCAAACAAAAGCTTGTCATCCACAAATACACCTAACATTTTGTGACAATTAACAAAGCCGATTCTTTGTTGACCAATACATATATTGGGTTCATACAAAGCATTACCAAAACTGATTGCTTTAGTTTTCGATGGATTAATACAAAGCATGTTCTCAGAGCACCACTGTTCAAATTGAGCAAGGGATATATTGATTTTACGTTCAAATGATAAAGGCGAGTCATTAATGCAACTAAAAACAAGAAAGACATCATCAGCAAACAAGAGTGGTTTACAATAAACATCACAAAAACACTCCTGTAAACTATTCACATATAGAATAAAAAGTAGAGGACCTAACACAGAACCCTGTGGTACACCACTTGTAAGTGAAAGCTCATTCGAAACATTGCCATTAAGAGATACAAATTGAGATCTATCACGCAGATAAGATCCAACAAGTCTACACGCAGTAGCAGAGAAATTGAACTCTGAATTAAGTTTGTGTAACAACAAAGGATGAGAAATTGAGTTGAAAGCTTTCGTAAGATCCAATGACACAACTATAGAATTAACATTAACATTTAAGTTCCTTCTAATAACATCCGT
>NW_026888791.1:0-12047 GCF_032173495.1 Musca vetustissima
GTCTATGTTTGTTCTATATTCACGAAATTTAGCAGCGGGTATGGTATATAGTATAGAATGATTTTTGTTAAGTTTGAAATCGGTTTAAATTTAAATATAGCTCACATATATACTTTAGTCCCAAATGGTGCAAATGGAGGAGCCTATAGCGCATAGCGTATTGGATTGAAGGCGTTTCAGAAAGCTATATCTAAAGCTTCCATATATATTTTCGTCCGATTTCATCAAAATGATGTACCAATAAACTATAGTTTGTCCGCTTTGGACGAAATAGTACACAATCGAACCTAGAACAACGTGTATTGGATTTTGTGTCGAGATAAATTTTGGATAGCGCACTGTGCTGCAGCCACGGTTGCTCAAATACATCCATTTATATATAGATCTTATACATATTTTGCTCCATGATTGATTGACATTCAATTTTTCATAAGTTTCAGATTGGTATGTGTATGGGTTGTTTGCCGATTACATTTCAATGGTCATCCAAAGATGCTATGTCTATTTTATCTAAAGGATATTGTACATGTGATCATCTCTTGTATGTACCCAAAGTAGTGAAGGGTAACATATAGTCGGCCCCGTCCAATTTTTGACCTTTCTTTACTGGGTTTCGTATGGTAAATTACGCAAAATTGAAATGAGATTCTTGTATTTTCTTTAGTATCCCCCTCAGCTTATGGTGGATGAAGAGGCTGTTTACTGAATAGATTCCATAATATTGCTAGCAGGATATAGATTGACTCAAAATGATATACTTGAGAAATGAAAGATACGACAGTTTACTCGTAATTGTAAAATGCATCATTAATCCATCCACTTTTTGTCACTCTAGGCAAAGAAATATTTCAATCTCAATTTACACGATTTTAAGAAAGTGTGATATATACCGATACTAATCAAATGGCCAATTTTATTTAAAAATATTTCAAATATATTTTTAATGTTTTCAAAGAAAACTACTTATGTATGTCAGTTAATAATAAATTAAGTTACACATTTTTAGAAAAATATCGACTATAATTAAAATTTTAGTACCATATAGTAACTTTGTTTTTTTATACCCTACACAACTATGTTGTCAGGGTATTATAGCTTTGTGCAGAACCAAAAGTTTGTAACGCCGCGAAATATTGGACCTAGACCCACCTTTAAGTATACCGATCGTCATATCTCGACTAGCTGAGTCGATCTAGACATGTGTGTCCGTCCGTCCGTCTGTCCATTATAATTTGTAAACACGATACAGGCCACAGTTATGGACCAATCTTCACGAAATTTTACATGTAGGATGGGTTCTGGCCAATGAAGACCCCTATTGTTTTTGAAAAAGATCGGTTAATATTTAGGGGATGAAATGGACCAAAAACTTTATTTTAGTCGATTTTTCTGGTCGCTCCAGGGGCCGCAATTATGACCCAAACACCGCGAATTTTTGCACGGAGAAGGGGAACGGGCCAAAGAATAAGTATGCCTGTTTTAAAAAAGATCGGTCAATATTTAGGGGGTCAAATGGACCCTGACTTTTGTGTGAAAAATTGCAAAATTTGTATTCTATGGGGTATATATTTGCGCCTGAAGGTCCTAGACTCGAGAAGTTGATAGTATGTTCAAAAGGAGTGGTTGACCTTTAAATTGATACCAATTATATTGTAGTATATACTCGGATGCGGGACTTACACATAAATATCTACAGGTGCTTGCGTATTCATATATTATTTAGTAACCCATTACCACACTAGAGGGCGAAAATATAGCGCTGATCGCATTGAAATATTCCATGAGGTTCATGTTATGGTCACCGACAACTCTTATAATTTTCGGTGATGATCAGATAATAATTTTGGGACGAAATGGACCGAAAACTTATTTTTTGGTTTTTTTCGAGTCGATTTATAGATTTATCACAACACAACCCACGGTGAAGGGGCTGTACTTAATATTTGTAAAATTGTTGACCTCTAGTCGGTCAAGAGGGTGCAAATATCGCGAAATATTGCCCAACCTCAGAATATAGAACCACAGAAAGTTATAGTTTCGTGGAAGTTGTGTAGGGTATCATATGGTCGGCCCCGTCCGACTATACTGCTCCGCTCACTGGTTCAATAGTACGTATTTCCAAACCTACATCTGAACGCTACACACAAATTCGGGCCTCAACAGAAATCAAGCTCCATACTAAATTTGGTACCATTTATTACCTTTTGTACTCTTGTACAAATTACCTATTTCCAAATTTCAGCATTCAAGCTCTTCCGGAAACCGTCATTCATACCCAAATTCCAATCTAAATTCCAAATTTCGTTTCACCCTTAATCCAAATTGTACCAAATTTAGAAAATCAAATTTAGAAATCGAAACTACATATCCCATTCCTACACGCCGAACTTAGAAAAGATTTCCAGGCCCTTCGGTCTTTTGTGCATTTTTTCCAATGTGAAATACCATTTTCGGCGATATTGTCTTCGACTTGATCTTTCCAACATATTCTTGCCTTCCTCTTCTGCGTGAACCATTAGCTGATTCGCTTTTATATGCCTTCTGGGCTGGGGCTTCTTCATCCACTCTCACAACATTACGTCTAACAATGTCGATGTCCGAGAATAGCTGGTACAACTCATGGTTCATTCGACGGCGATATTCACCATCAACGCAGATCGGCCCATAAACCATTCTGACAATTTTTCTCTCTAACACTCCAAGTGCTGCCTCATCTGCTTGCGTAAGGACCCATGCTTCAGATCCGTATAACAAAACGGGTAGTATCAGCGTCTTGTAGGGAGTGAGTTTGGTCTGGCGGGAGGTGGGCTTGCTTTTGAGTTGTTTGCTCAGTCCATAGTAGCATCGGTTGGCCATCAATCCTTGTCCGAATTTCAAAACTGATGTCATTCGTTTTATTTATGGCGGTACCAAGGTATATAAAATCTTTGACCACCTCGAAGCTGAAGTTCTCAAGTTCCACAGTTGGTCCGAGTCTACTGGTTGATACCGTCGCGTTGATACCATCACCTTGGTATTCTCGCCGTTTACTGCCAGATCCACTTTCGCAAACTCCTTATCCATTTGTTCAAAGGTGGCTGCTACCGCTCTCAATGTTCGACCCATTATGTCGATGTCATCGGCGTAGGATAGTAGCATGTGTTATTTGGTGTACAGAGTGCCATTTCTGTTCACTTTTGCCTCTCGTTTACAGCAGGATGGTAAAAAGGTCACACGACAAACTATCACCTTGTCTGAATCGTCGTTCGGTATTGACGAGCTCCGAGAGGCCCTTTCCGACTTTAACTGCTGATATAGTGCCTGTTAAAGTTATCCTGCATAGCCTAATTAATTTTGCAGGAATGCCAAACGCAGACATGGCTTTATACACATCAGAACGGATAGGGCTGTCGAATTCGGCTTTATAGTCGACGAATAGGTGGAATGTGTCGATGTGTTTTTAGTGGGGTTTTCTAGGATTTGGCGCAGAGTGAAAATCTGGCCAATGGTGGATTTGCCGGGTCTGAAGCCACATTGGTATGGTCCAATAATGTTATTGACAATTCAATCGTTCACACAGTACGCTGGATAGTACTTTATATGCGATGGGAAGGAGACTTATTCCTCTATATTTGGCACATATCGTCTTGTCTCCTTTTTTGTGCACAGGAGACAGGATGGTTCCAATGATTGGGCATGCATTCTTCTAACCAAATTGTACTAATCAGCTGGCGTATGCACCTTACCAGCATCTGACCACCAGTCTTGAATAGTTCGGCTTGTTAACCATCGGTACCTGCTGCTTTATTATTCTTCAGCCGATTGAGTGCTATTCTGACATCATCTTTGCTAGGTGGTATACATTCTATACCGTCATATCTTATTGGTTCTGGGGTATCCACTTCACTGCTACTGTTTGGTTTCCTTCTTTATCTCTACAGGAGGATGTGCCTGCACCAAAGCCTTCGGTTTGGTGTTTTACCCGTTGGTAGAATTTTCTGACTTCATTTTGACTCCTGTACATCTCGATTTGCTCACGCTCCCGTTTTTCTTGCTCTATCTTCTGAAAATACGTTTCTCCTCTCTCCTTTTCTCCCGATAGTTCACCATCGCCTTACGCGTTGCTTCTATCCGCAGGGTTGCCATATACGCTGCGTTTTTCATATCAGTAGCATTACGACACTCCTGATCGTACCACGGATATCTTGATGGTGGTCTTTGGTACACAAGTGCAGGGAGTGGGCAATTCTCTGCCATTGTGCTTCTATATTATTATCGGGACAAGGGGTGCTTTCGTCAAGCAGTTGGGTAAGTTGAGCGGAGTAGGCTTCTGATATCTGTTGTGTTTGTTATTTGTGTTACATTAGATCGCACCATTGTTGCTACATTAAGACGGGTTATAGCTCTACCGTTTCGCAAAAATTCAAATGGTACCATACTTAGTACTTTTCGTGCCGTTCTAGTACGAAGTTTCAAAACCCCAGCCATAAAAATTCCAGTTTCAGACGTTTCGTTAAGTCTACTGACTGAGTTAAGACTTTATCCCTATAGACCCCATCTTAGGATGGGGTTGTGAATTATATTGTGGGAGAGGTACTGAAAGATGTAGACCGGAGACCCCAATCTTCGAACATTATAGAGGCTAAGTCCAAATATTAGGTTAATTTTCAAAAAAAAAAAAAAAAAAAAAAAAAAAAAAAAATTTGACCACTTTTTGGGTGAGGTGCCAGAAGCGGTGGATCCACTTTCCTTAGCATCGAACTTAATCTAAGTGTGGATAAAATCAATTACTCCCTCCTAGAATTATTGTACGCATCAACCCGACAGATGATGCACAGACATTTGTAAATCGACTCCAAATTGTTTTAAATTGATTTGGTTCAAAGAAACATGCGACCATAAGGCTAAGGATATAAACAAGCTCTATTGGTTTACTCAGTGCCAATTGAACTAAAATTAGTACCATACATAGATTTTTCGCCATACATACACATATTTTCACACTCATTCACAAGTGCGTAGTGTATACTTTTTGTACGAATGTATACTTTGGTACAATCATATACAATTTCTAGTTAAGGCGTTTCTTCTTGGTGAAGACAATATTATTAATATTCAACCCATTGTGACTGGATCAATCTTCCGCTCCTACTGTTGTTGTTGTTATTATTATTCTAGCTATCACTTGAACTTGGCCATAGAAAGATCAAAGTGTGTCAGTTACAAAATGAACAGCAAACTACGACCAAATTGTAAATGCAACAAGTTGCATTTATAACGAAAGGAAATCAGCGGCTAACGTGTCACTTTTGCGTTCATGTTTTCGTTTTTTTTCTCTCTCCATCTTACCCTGATGAAGTTAACTTTTCAAACCGACACTTTGGCAATAAACCTTGTAGTTATTGCGCAAAGAAAACTGATCCTGTAACTTATGCTGGATGGCGATGATCATGATTGTCTTACACTTCGCGTGCTGCTTCTTCTTCTTCTTCATTGAATGAGAATTTGCCCCTGGGGCATTGCAAGAAAAGGGATTTGCTCTGCTTAAGAAAGGAGAATACCAAAACCAGAAAGAAAAGAACTTAAGACATTTAGCCGCATTACATGTATTATTTATTTCCTGTAGTTTCAAATATGAATCACAAAAATAAGGAAATCAAAAGACCGCTTTATAAAATATTCGATGTGTTGTCGACTGTGTAAATGATTTTGTGAGCGACCACACCCTGAATATGATGTGTAAAGTATTTAAAGATCGGTATGTGAGAAATGGTTTTGGTGAAATACGTTATGGTCATCTGAAGGGAATTATTTGATCGGCGATTGCCATTTCAGATTGGTTGGACAATAGATAAATATAAATCTTAATTTATATTTGTTAAAAGTTATTCCTCAGCCTATAACAAGAGCAGGATATACCTCACAAACCACTATTTTATTATAAATAAAAAATGGGGAACCCTTTACTAACCACTATTGTATTATAATTTGATTGATATTCTATCACCTTTTTCACCCTACCATAACCTTAATTCTACAATGCAATCAACCTGTTTACAAATCCTATTATCCCATTTTATGCTCCATACAACCTTCATATACGTGCGATGTTTGAAAAATTAGTCTTCTATGACATTCTATAGAAGTTGCATGTCATTATGTTGCGTGTCATTTGCTACGTTCTTCCGCATTCACTCTTCACACAAAGAAGTTCAATTCGTGACTGACATTGAAGTGTACAATGTTTGATGGAATGCATCATGCAATAGTTTTTTGTAAGAACGAAGGAATGGTTAGTTAAATAGTTAGGCATTTTTTTTAATTTTGCATACCATGGATGGATTAAGTACAGACGAATATTATACATAGTTTCCTTAACCCTTTATGACCCAATGTTGCCAACAAGCAACAAAATGTTTTACAGATTATATTTAATATGTGGGTAGTAAATTTATATATTTTGAATTACATATGTCAAGAGCTGATTATGGACAGCACAAATCAAAAGAAAAATCTAAAAAAATAAAATTTTCGGTCAAGTTATACGGCTTTAAACACATAGATGAGTGCAAAAATATGTACAGTACCAATTTGTGAATACAGTCCAAATTATTTTACCCTTTATGGTCCAATGTTACCCACAGGCAACAAAATGTTTTAGAGCTTATATTTAATATACAACTAGTAGATATATAATCTTTGGATTTCATATGTCATGATCTGATTATGGACGACACATATCAAAAGAAAAATCTAAAAAATTCAAATTTTTGGAAAAGTTATGAGCTTTTTAATATAGAGATGAGGTCAAAAATGTGTACAGTACTAATTTGTGTATTATTTAAATCGCTTCGTATTCGAAATGTACAAATTCTACCATGAGAATTATTTTTTATTCTTGTAAAACAGAATTTAGAAAATAACTTAAACTGATTTTTTCGCCGATTTTGCATTTGATTTTCTTGATATTGGACTTTTATTTTTCACAAAGAATGTACTGTATCTTCAGAAAGCAAGGATGTAGCGATGTCAAATTTTGTCCATATCCTATCTAAGATAGTTGCATTAAATCTGTGAACAGAAAATTGTTCTTTGATTACGGAAAAAGAATTCGGGGCTCAAAGTGTTAAATTGCTTCGTATTCGAAATGTACCCTCCAAATTGTTGTTGAGTCTTGTAAAAATGAACTTAAAAAATAATTAAAAGCGATTTCTTCGTCGATATCGCATTTGCTTTTGTTGACATTGTACTTTTATTTTTGAGAATTATATACTACATCCCGAATGCAAGGATGTAGAGACGTCAAATTTTGTTCATATCCTATTTAGGATAGTTATATTAAATCTGTGCATAGAAAATAATTCTATTGTCACGGATAAAAATTCGAAGGATTAAAAAGCATCACAAAAATTATATGCTGCTAGAACCTTCAAAATTCCTAAAAACTAAAATGAGAGGAACCATTATAGGTGGACTAAGAATCAGGGACCTGTATAGAGTAGAGAGCTGAGGGAGTATATTGGGACTATGACAAAATAAGTACCTCTATTAAAAAAATTCCATGACTCGGAAATATTAAATGATAGCAATCAGTTGGAAAATGCGACTGCAACCTTCAAGCATTATTTTTATGGGGACCATGTCAAAACAGTGAATGCGAAAGATCGACCGATATTTATAATTTTTTTGTAGGATGATTTCTCACTAAGGAATAGAATACCCAAGATCAAATTGAGCATTTTATTGATTCAATGAAAGTAATGATCATGCTGCTGATTACTAGGAAAATGTACTTATTTATAAGAAAAATCAAAAAAGTTGATTTAGTTTTGACCAAGCAAAAATTGGATCAATTTATTTTTCGATAGAATATTTTTTATTTCAAAATAAGTTTTGCCATTGTAAAGGCTAGCTTTTTATATCCTTAAGAATACTGTGGTACAGGCGATAGAAACGAAATAAACACATGGTCCTTTTTGAGAATATGCATAGCATCACGTTCTGAGTTGATTTTTGCATGTTCGTACGTCTGTCTATGTACTCTTGTTTCGACCATTCTCTCAACAATCATCATTCCCAATCACTGTTAAATTATTGTTGCTGATCATCGTCTTCGACTCCCAATAACAATCGTTAAATCGTCGTAGCCGCTCCCAACAATCATCATTCCAGATCACCGTTAAATCATCGTTGCGGACTCCTGACAATCACCATACCCGATCATCGTTAAATCGTCGTCTCCGACTCCCGACATTCATAATCGGCGTAGTCGCTTCCGAAGAGTTGCTTCTTGGAACTGGGCATAACACGTCATTACACCGTATTTTGCATAAACACAAGAACTCAAAGCGGTCTATCATTAACATGATAGTGTCATTGATGGTTGGGATCTCGAAATTAATGAAAATGTTTAAAAACTCCATTGAAAAATCATTTGGCCTGATGAGGCCAACTTCCACCTTCGGTGGTTACGAAAAGAGCAGTTATTGATAATCCTATCCGTACTCAACATGTTATGGTCCGGCAAGGCTATTGGACAAGATTTGGACTTTCAAAAGACGCAACCATATTGTCTCTCGGAGAGTTGTTCATAATTGGCAATAGAGACCTTTTGATATAACACTTCTTGATTTCTTCCTTTGGGGACACTTGAAAATATTGTGCACTTTAATGGCGTACACAATGTCGCGAGGAAAGAGGACAGTCATTATACCCTACACAACTATGTTGTCAGGGTATTATAGCTTTGTGCAGCCCCAAAATATTGGTCCTAGACCCACCTTTAAGTATACCGATCGTCATATCTCGACTAGCTGAGTCGATCTAGACATGTGTGTCCGTCCATCCGTCTGTCCATTATAATTTGTAAACACGATACAGGCCACAGTTATGGACCAATCTTCACGAAATTTTGCATGTAGGATGGGTTCTGGCCAATGAAGACCCCTATTGTTTTTGGGAAAGATCGGTTAATATTTAGGGGATGAAATGGACCAAATACTAAATTTTTGTCGGTTTTTCTGGTCGCTCCAGAGACCGCAATAATGGCCCAAACACCGCGAATTTTTGCATGGAGAAGGGGATCGGGCCAAAGAATAAGCATGCCTGTTTTGATAAAGATTGGTCAATATTTAGCGGGTCAAATGGACTCTATCTTTTGTGTAAAAAATTATAAAATTTGTATTCTATAGCGTATATATTTACCACTGAAGGACATAGACCCGAGAAGTTGATAGTGTATCCAAGGGGAGTGGTTGACCTTTAAATTGATACCAATTATGTTGTCGTAGGTACTCGGATGGGGGAGTTACACTTAAATATTTACAGGTACTTACGTATTCATATATTATTTAGTAACCTATTACCACACTAGAGGGCGGAAATATAGCGCTGATCGCTTTGAAATGATCCATGAGGTTCCAGTTATGGTCAAGGACAACGCCTAAAATGTTAGGTGATGATCAAATAATAACTTTTCGGATGAAGTGGGCCGAAAATTTAATTACTTGTACTTTTCGAGTCGAAAGCCGAACATCACAACACAACCCAAGGTGAAGGGAATCTGGACAAGTAATTAGAGGGGCTGTACTGATTATTAGTAACATTTGCTGATCTCTAGACAGTCAAAAGTGTGCAAAGATCGCGAAATATTGCCCAATCTCAGAATATAGAACCAGAGAAAGTTAGATTTTCATGGAAGTTGTGTAGGGTATCATATGGTCGGCCCCGTCCGACTATACTGCTCCGCTCACTGGTTTCACCATATGGTAATGCAAAATTGTATACAAAGGAAGCGTGATCACAATGGCCGTGGACGAACCCTATTGCAGTGGCTAATTGGTAATTTGGTATATCGGTTGAAATTCAATATTTATACCCTATAACAGCTAACACTATTCATTCTACCATAAACCTTTGTTTTATTCAAAATCATTTTTTTAATTCATGACACTCTATGGTGAGTAAATGAGTGATATATTGATTCCATACCAATGTCAAAATTCTATGGTAACATGAAGGAAGTGAAACTCCCACAAAACAAATAATTTTACTTTACATTATAAAGCAAAATCTGGATAGGACATTCTTCTTACATTTTAGAGAACATCACATCTTAGAGCTAAAATACACACAGCAACTGTGTTTAATTTGATTTCTTTGACAGAGGCAAGACCATAACAAATTTTAGTTTAAACTCTCATCCAGTCAATCATAATAACATATTTGCTATCATAGTACAGTTCTTGTTGTTGTTTTTTGTAAAATTCCCATTTTTATGGTCGTACGTACGATGTATCCTCCATATGTGGATCATAAATTTGTTTATTAGTGATTAAGTCTTCTTCATGGCACAAAAATGTGTACTGCTCTGTTTTTGCAATTCCCGAAGTGATCATAAAGTATATCTGCATAGAAGAGAATTATTTAAGCCTTTCGGCGGCATAATCGCACTCAGCCATAATAACAACAACAAGAAACTATTTATGGGAAGACAGACCCCACTTTAAAGTGTTCAACTCTTGTCCAGATTCATTTTTAACATTTCAATGAGATGACTAGCGTTGGGATGAAAAAAGCAACAAAAACGGTGGACACTAACCTAACGAAGTGAACATGTATCCATCGCCAGTCATCCATCCAGATGTTGATGTTTAGTACATGATGCATGCATACATGATCATTTCCAAAAGGATGAAACCTTTTAGGACACATGTGTGGAGTATAATTCATTTGGACTATTCCTATTTGCAAGCATACCTATTGATGATTTACTACGTGCACGGGGTAATGGCCGCTTAAAGTTGTTAAATTGAATTCATACGAAATAAATTTGTTTGATTTTTTTTAGGTTCGTAGATCGATTTTAATGCAGTTAAAATGATTTATGGTAAGAAATTGCTTTACGATGGCTGGGATAACAAAGGACAATATTTGAAGATGTTTCGCTGATTGTGTAACTTCAATTATTTGCCATACAATGTAGGAGTATTTCCGTTTTGCGTAGAACCCTTGGGAACATAATTTGTGTTTAGGCATATGACTACAACAATTATGGATAAATATATAATTGCAGTTAGAATCAGAAAAGTATTATACTAAATCTAAATTTATCTCATAGCTAAATGATATAAACATAAACATACATGGTCGTTTAGTTCAAACATCTTTCCAAAGCCGAATATTTTCCAAATCACGAAAAATTATATATTCCAAATTTATAGTCACACTAAACTGCGAGTCTGAAAACAGAATTACTATTACCTTATAATGGATTTTTTTGCAAATTTCAAAGCCTAAATAGTGCTTATCAAATGCTTTCTATAAATTTTGTTTTGTTTAAGTTATTGAACCTGCAACAAATTTTGACAACATTCTGAGGCAAATCATAAATTAAGCCATAAATCAGCCAACAAGAGCACACATACCAAAGATATATAATTTGGTTTAATAATCAAAAATCGTTGAGGTTTTGAATTCATGATGAAGAGCATAAAACCCTTAAATATACAAATAAGTATTTCTGCCTCCGAAAATATTATAAATATCTACTAGAGAGATTGGATTGCAAAATTTTGTGGCTGCAATCAAATATTCTGTGTCCAAATTGACAAACCCAAGATAATCTTTAGAAGTAGTGCTTGCTGCACATTAAAATTAATCATCTAAGGAACATAAGAAAGCGATGGTATAGAGGCGAGGAGCTCCATTACATCTGGGAGAAGAGACAATATCTAAGGATAATGATCCTTAGATATTCTAATCGGAAGAGTCGGGTTTTCTATTTCTCTCCAATTTGTATACCCTTCACTAGTCTGTGGTACAGGGTATATATGTTTGTAACAGTCAACAGGAATCGAGATAGACCCATGGTTCCTTTTGAGAATATGAATAGACTCTCTTTCTGAGTCGATTTATGTATGTCCGTCTATCCGTCCGTCTGTCTATCCGTCCGTCTATGTATTCTTGTGAACATAGTACAGGTTGCATTTATGATCCGAATCGTATGAAATTTGACTCAATTCACTCATTTGGCCCAAGGACGAACACTATTGAAATTCAAGAAATTC
>NW_026888792.1:0-12062 GCF_032173495.1 Musca vetustissima
GGGTTCGTCCTTTGTCCAATTAAGTGACCTGTGCCACCTGTACTTTTTTAACAAAAAAACATGGACGGACGGACGGACAGACGGACATGCATTAATCGATTCAGAAAGTGATTCCATGCATATTCTCAAAAGGAACCATGGGTCTATCTCGATTATTTTTGCCTGTTACAAACATATGTACAAAGACATAATACCCTGTACCACAGTGTGGTGAAGGGTATAATAACTGGTATTATTCTAGGCTGAATGCGGTACTCTGTGAAAAATTATATCTCAATCGGGAAACCTTTGGTCTTTGTTATCCTCGCAATATTCTACAAAAACATTGCATATAAAATTTTAAATGCCAAATAGGAAATTTTCACTCCTCAAACCTTGACCTTGATTTTGTCTAACAGTGTAATATACAGATAGTCCAATTAATAATGGGCAGATGTACCATCGAAATATCAATACGGGTCTCCACACGGTTCTGGTCAAGGAAGACCCCTATGAGTAATGATCCGTTAATATTTAGGCGATCAAATGGACTAAAAAATTTATTTTTGTCTGATTTTGTGGTCACTTCAGTGGCCGCAATTATGACCTGAACATCATGAAATAATACATGATGAAAGGCAAAACATTTACAAAATTTATATGCCGGAGAAGTTACTAGTCTATTCGAGAGGACTTTTAAATTAAAAATAACACTGTGCTACAAAATAAGAAAAAATATTTTTTCAGGGGTTCTAATATACCAATTCTGTTTAGTTGGAGTCCCTGGATCACGAAAATACCTTTGGTTTTTCTGGGTCACTTCGAAAATTAATTTTATAACGGTAAATATAGAGAAAAACGTGGTTTCGTGGATTTTCCATTTGAAACTTGAATAACTTATTTACTTTACAACGGATTTATATTATTCTTTTTTCTTTAGAAGAGTACAATTTCTCCTTTCAAACAAGATATATATTTGGTAAATCGGTAGAGTATTGGCTGAGTTACAGCGGTTGAATTGTGAAAAAATACGCATAAAATGACAACATTTATTTTTCTTCGAACTGTACGATGAAATTATGATATGAAGCCATTTAAGTTTTATTATATTAGGGGGAAGAAAATTAAATTAGCTTTCGAAAATGATAAAAATCAAAAAAATCGGTTAAAAAATGGATGACTTATACACATTTTTGTATTGATTCTATGCATATTCTCTAAAGGAAATATGGCTCTGTATCGTTTCCTGTTACAAACCGTTATGTTTGTAACAGGCAAAGGAAACGAGATAGACCCATAGTTCCTTTAGAGAATATGCCTAGAATCAATACAAAAATGTGTATAAGTCATCCATTTTTTAACCGATTTTTTTGATTTTTATCATTTTCGAAAGCTAATTTAATTTTCTTCCCCGTAATATAATAAAACTTATATGGCTTGATATCATAATTTCATCGTACAGTCCGAAGAAAAATAAATTTTGTCATTTTATGCGTATTTTTCACAATTCAACCGCTGTAACTCAGCCAATACTCTACCGATTTACCAAATATATATCTTGTTTGAAAGGAGAAATTGTACTCTTCTAAAGAAAAAAGAATAATATAATTCCGTTATAAAGTAAATAAGTTATTCAAGTTTCAAATGGAAAATCCACGAAATTACGGTTTTCTCTATATTTACCGTTATAAAATTAATTTTCGAAGTGACCCAGAAAAACCAAAGGTATTTTCGTGATCCAGGGACTCCAACTAAACAGAATTGGTACATTAGAACGCCTGAAAAATTTTCGTGTCGCACAGTGTAATTAGTATCAATGTAAAGAGACTCGTATGTGGGAGTTATAGCAAATATTTACAGGGGTCGACAAACTTTTTAAACATTACTCCACTGAGGGCGGAAAGGTCGCGCGTATCGCTTTGAAATTTCACATGAAGTTCAGGTTATGGTCAAGAACGGCGGCTATAATTTTGGGTAAAGAGGAGATGATATTTATGGGATTAAATAGACCGAAAACTTAATATGTATGTGATTTTTTAAGTCCACTATATCCCACAATTATAAAACGAACATCACAACGCACGGGGAAGGGAATCGGTATAACTAATTAGAAGGGCTGTTTTGCTAATGATCGGTCAATTATCAACTAGTCAAATCAATCAAAATATCTCTGTGTAAAATGCACGTTATTGCCTTGATGTTCACCCCGGGGGAAAAAAGTTCGGAAAAGATGCCAGGGTAAGAAAGAGGATAATCGGTCAAATACCACGAAATAATGCCCAAGCTCAGAATATAGATCTACTGAAACTAAAAGTTCCTTGGTCGATCAATGATACCCTAACGGTCGGTCCCTCCTACTATACTGCTCCGTTCACTGGTTTTTTCAACCCGTACATTCAATAAAACTACATAACCAACAAATAACATAAATTCATTACCAAATTTAATATATAAAAACAATTTGTGACCACAGATAACTTGTAAATCTTATCACGTTCAAATGCGGAGTAATAGCTTGCATTTGGTAATTAGACATGTAAATAACTAGCTATAGCATAATAAAATAGTTTAAACTTATATTTTATTATAAAAGCTTTTATCATAGACCAAAAAAGGCATAACACCGTTACACATTCAACTGTAAACAGTTCCATTTAAATACAATCCCATCAAAATGTTCAAATTTGTAAGTTTAGAAGTTATTTACAGTTATTTAAGGCCATACTAATCCAAAATGTAACTATTTTATTTCCACAATTCAAGGTCATTGTCTTTGCTGCTTGTTTGGCTTATGCCAGCGCTGTTGTTGTGGCTCCCACAACTTTCGCTGCCGCTGCTGCTCCCGCCGTAGCATACGCTAATGCTCCTCTTTATGCCGCCGGTGGTAGCAGCCAGGTTGATGTACGTCACAACTATGATGGTACCTTGTCTTCATACACCACCACACCTTTTGCCTATTCTGGTCCATACTCCAGTCGTTATGTAGCTGGTCCAGCTGCTTATGCTGCACCAACTGCCTTCGCCGCTCCTGCTAAGGTTGTTGCTCCAGCTGCCTATGCTGCCCCTGCCACCTTTACCGCTCCAGCTAAATATGTTACTCCTGCTGGTGTTGTAGCTCCTTATGCCACCCCCTATGCTACTCCTTATGCCGCTCAATTCGCCGCTCCCTATGCCACCTACCCTGCTGGTGTTGCCGCCACTTATGCTGCCCCAGCTGTTGCTGGTCATGCTCATGTTGTAGCTTAAGTGTTTGCAAAGGCTACTCTTATGTGTAAATAGTTGAATGTTAGTTATATAAATTGTGTTATTTTATTGAATGAAAATATATACAAACATAAATATATGTACCGTTTTAGAATAACTTAATTAAAGATCATTCCCAGTACAAAGTGTCTTGCAGACAACATTAACAAATCGTGCAAGACAATAGCAATTCCTTGAAGACACTTTGCAGACAACAATGTGAGATCTTTGACGAAATTTTCACACAAGTGTCGCAGTATTCATGCAAGACAACTTGGGCGACAGGGTAAGCGAAGTTGTCGTTTTCTGCGGATGTTTATTCCGTCCAGATTCCCTTCACCGTGGGTTGTGTTGTGATGTTCGGCTTTCATTTGTGGTCTATATATCGACTCGAAAATAACACAAAAAATTAAGTTTTCGGTCCACATCATTCCAAAATTATTATCTGATCATCACCGAAAATTATAGGCGTTGTCCTTGACCATAATTGGAAGCTTATGGAACATTTCAAAGCGATCATCGCTATAGTTCTGCTCTCTAGAGTGATAATGGGTTACTAAATAATATACGAATACGGAGATACCTGTAAAAATTTAGGTGTAACTCCCACATCCGAGCACATACAACAATATAATTGGTCTTAATTTAAAGGTCAACCACTCCTCTTGGATATAATATCAACTTCTCGGGTCTATGTCATTCAGGGGTAAATATATACGCTATAGAATACAAATTTTGTCATTTTTCACACAAAAGTCATGGTCCATTTGACCCGCTAAATATTGGCCAATCTTTATCAAAACAGGCATGCTTATTCTTTGGCCCGATCCCCTTCTCCACGCAAAAATTCACGATGTTCGGGCCATTATTGCGGCCTCTGGAGCGACCGGAAAAACCGACAAAAATTTAGTATTTGGTCCATTTCATCCCCTAAATATTAACTGATCTTTTCCAAAAACAATAGGGGTCTTCATTGGCCAGAACCCATCCTACATGCAAAATTTCGTGAAGATTGGTCCATAACTGTAGCCTGTATCGTGTTTACAAATTATAATGGACAGACGGACGGACGGACGGACACACATGTCTAGATCGATTCAGCTAGTCGAGATATGACGATCGGTATACTTAAAGGTGGGTCTAGGACCAATATTTCGCGGCGTTACAAACATTTGGGGCTGCACAAAGCTATAATACCCTGACAACATAGTTGTGTAGGGTATAAATATACACATACATTTTCAATTTATATTTTTTATGGCATGTAATTTATTATATAACAAGAAATATACATTGCATTTACGTTTATAATTGCCTTAGAAGTTGTCGAGATGATTTTCTCCATTTTAACAACATCTGTAAAGAAACAACAACAATAAAACGCTTAAAATATGAAACATCTTTCAGATATTACTTACAATATTTCACCAATTGCCATTTATTTGCCCCATGCTAAGAGCAAAAGAAAGCAGTTAATTATATATTCAGTTAAACTTGCCTATTTTAACCAATAAAAGACGTGTTTTCCTTATCCAAAATTTCTTATATATATTTTCAGAAAAATTCTTCTATTTGTTTATGTCAATATTTTATAGTACACTCGATTCAGACTATTTTTGCTTTGTTTTCATATTTCGAGAGGAACGACATTTTCGACGACATATCATGTGTTTAGTCATGAATGACAATTCCATAAATTTCGTCAACGTTTCGTTAACGTGGAGCTTATTTTGGGAAGTAGAAAAGTAGATTAAAAATGCATAATAAAGATACTAATTAATATTAAAATATGACAGATTATCAATTTCACTTTAAATGGCGCCCAACGTACTGTAAATTACTTTTCTTACGAAAATAAAGGCAAAACACTTAAAGAAAACAAAATATGAAAATCTCTACCACATTTTGGAAATTATGAATATTTTGCAATAACATGAACCAACTTGTTAATATTAATGGCGCCCAACGTGTAGCAAAATACCACATTTATTGATATTAATTTTAATAAATATCAATTGGGTTTAATAAATAACATGGGTCCTGTAATACCTTTTTATACCCTTCACCACTCTGTGGTACAGGGTATTATGTCTTTGTGCATATGTCTGTAACAGGCAAAAGGAAACGAGATAGACACATGGTTCCTTTTGAGAATATGCATAGAATCACTTTCTGAGGCGATTTATGCATGTCCGTCCGTCTGTCTGTCTGTCCATGTTAAATTGTAAACAAAGTACACGTCGCATTTATGATCCGAATTTGATGAAATTTGGCACAGCTAGTCTATTAGACCCAAGGACGAACCCTATTGAAATTGGGATCGGTCCAGATTTCGATATAGCTCCCATATATAATTTCGACCGATTTAATGTAAATGGTTCACCAAAGTCCCTATATATCATTCGATTTCCACGAAATTTGGCATAGCGTACTGAATTGAGACTAGAATGATGTGTATACATTTTCTTGAAAATCGGTTCAGATTTCGATATAGCTCCCATATATATTTTCGACCGATTTAATGTAAATGGTTCACCAAATGATTCATGTGATTTCCACGTAATTTGGCATAGCGTACTGACTTGAGTCTAGAATGATGTGTACGTACTTAAGATAGTATAGTTTTATAGTCAAGTTTTGTTGGAATCCGTCCAGATTTAGATATAGCTCCCATATAGTTTCGTCCGATTTTAAGCGGGATCCAAGGACCCAAAATATGTCCATAGGATCCAAACGTGCATAAATTAGTCTAACTTAGTATATAGCTTCCATATCTATTTTCGTCCTATTTTAAGTAAATGGTGCACCAAACTCTTCATGTTTTTCAGAATAGAATGACGTAATTGCGTGTTACTTGGGCTTTAAATATTCAACGGGTGCGCGACTGATATTTGCTTTAAATCGGTTTACAGAATTTGGTCCCATTATAACAAACGAATGACATGTTTATGGATTGATCTAAGTCGGTTCACATTTAGATAAAGGTCATATATATTAGTTCATCCAATTTTATGTTAATGACCTTTTTAATATACCCATAGTGGTGAAGGGTATCATATAGTCGGCCCCGTCCGACTTTACTACTTTCCTTACTGGTTTAATTTGTCGAAGTCATAATGAGACACTCTGACACAAAATCGAGCTCATAATTAGAATCAAAATTCTTAGCAAGGAAATGGACAAAATTAAAAAGGATTTCTCGACTTTGATTTTTTTGTAAAATATTTTATGGCAAAAATCTGGTCTTGTTGTATTTAATTTACGATTCATGAATATAAAGACGAAAAAGGAAAAGTTTTACAAAAATATTCATCATTCGATTTAATCTGTGTCGACACATTGTAACTAATTTTCTTGTTATGATGTAGGTCGTGATGTAGGAGTTTTGAATATTTGTCCATCAAAAACGGCTACAGTTTTGTATTTCTGGAGTGGTATATTCTTAGTATAGTTTCAAGTGAGTTTGACAACTTCATTGAAAATAGATGTTCAAAACATCAACTATATCAGTCACAAATCAATATAAAAAAGAAATTATTACTTCTTTAAGTTATAAAATAACAATTATTTGTTATTAAACATTTAAAAACTATTTTTTGAATAATTTACAAAATAATTGGCTTTACAAGCTCTTAAGCTACAACTTGGGCAGGGGCGGCAACAGCTGGGGCAGCATATGTAGTAGCAACACCGGCTGGGTAGGTGGCATAGGGAGCGGCGTGTGAAGCAGCATAGGGAGTGGCATAAGCGTTAGCATAGGGAGCTACAACACCAGCGGGAGAAACATATTTAGCTGGAGCAGCAAAAGCGACAGGAGAAGCATAATTAGCTGGAGCAACAAACTTTGCTGGGGCAGCAAAGGCAGTTGGGGCAGCATAAGCAGCTGGACCAGCTACATAACGGCTAGAGTAGGGACCAGCATAGGCGAAAGGTGTGGTGGTGTATGAAGACAAGGTACCATCGTAGTTGTGACGTACATCAACCTGGCTGCTACCACCAGCGGCATAAAGAGGAGCATTGGCATAAGTGACAGCGGGTGCCGCAGCGGCAGCGAAAGTTGTGGGAGCCACAACAACAGCACTGGCATAGGCCAAACAGGCAGCAAAGACAATGACCTTGAATTAAGGAAATTACAACAGTTTTTTTGAATTTCAAACGCAAACAATTACAAATAATACTGAACTTACAAATTTGAACATTTTGATGGGAGTGTGTGTGTTAATAATACTGTTTGCAGTCGAATGTGGGACGGTGGTATGCCTTCTTTGGTTGCCGATAAAAGCTTTTATAATGAAATATATTTGCTTGTCTTTGCCTATTGGTCATCAGGTCATTAGCATACACTTATACTATTCAAATGCAGGCTAGTAGTAATCCGAATTATTCGTGATAAGAATTAATTGCGAATACTTACCGATCACACGTAAACAAATACATTTATTAATGTCGTCTAGAGATTATTGATCCATATTACTGAACATGAACAGCATGGAAGTTTTTATATATTTTCCCATGCATGATTTTAACTTGTTGAACATAAGGAAATTCGATGGAAAAATCGTTGAAATTAATAAACGTTCTATTGTAAGAAAGTCCAATGGGCCAAGACTTCTGTTTGAGCAAACTCTTTAGTAGGACGTAAAATATATTAGTTCAAAACAAAGGTAATGCTTAATTATACCCTACACAACTATGTTGTCAGGGTATTATAGCTTTGTGCAGCCCCAAAAGTTTGTAACGCCGCGACCTTTAAGTATACCGATCGTCATATCTCGTCTAACAGAGTCGATCTAGACATGTGTGTCCGTCCGTTTGTCCATTATAATTTGAAAACACGATACAGGCCACAGTTATGGACCAATCTTCACGAAATTTTGCATGTAGGATGGGTTGGGCCCAATGAAGACCCCTATTTTTTTTGGTAAAGATCGGTTAATATTTAGGGGATGAAATGGACCAAATACTTAATTTTTTTGGGTTTTTCTGGTCGCTCCAGAGGTGGCGATTATGGCCCGAACAGGGCGAAATTTTACATGGAGAACGGGATCGGGCTAAAGAATAAGCATGCCTGTTTTGATGAAGATCGGTCAATATTTAGCGGGTCAAATAGACCCTGACTTTTGTGTGAAAAATTGCAAAATGTGTATTCTATGGCGTATATATTTACTCCTGAAGGACATAGACCCGAGTAGTTGATAGTATGTCCAAGAGGAGTGGTTGACCTTTAAATTGATATTTTTTTTTTTTTTTGATTTTTTTCGAGTCGACATATAAGCAATTATAAGCTGAACATAACCACATAACCCACGGTGAAGGGAATATGGAAATGCAATCACGAAATATTGCCCAGGCTCGGAATAAAAATCCGCAGAAAGTTAGAGTTCCGAAGTAGTTGTGTAGGGTATCGTATGGTCAGCCCTGTCCGACTATACTGCTCCGCTCATTGGTTTTATTTGTAATTTTGGTTCATAATTTAAAATTTGCAAATTAAAGCCTATTTAACAACCCTCTATCAAATACAGTCGATTAAAAAATAGGCATTCATGATATTATGTAGATGGGAAAGTGTGGCGATGTGCACATTATGCATCAAATTGTGTACACCATTCGTTTCATATAAAATAGAAAAGTTTACAAAACATTGACCTTTTGCGGGGCGGTCCATCTTCCATCGACCAAATTGTTAGGAAGTACCACAATGAGTGGCCTGATATTCTCAATTTTTGAAGATGGTTAACTTTGAAAGAATATTAGGATGTGAAAAGTTGAACAGGGTTGCTTTAACAATAATAACAAGCTTTACATCAAAAAAATATTCTCTTCCTATCCTTGTCCGTCTTATTCGTCCTTAGTCTCTTGAAGACCTGATTTTTTGACATCCAATTTTTTTTACAAAAATGTCACCAATAAGGTTTTAGAGAGGGCTCTCAAATACCAAAATTCTAATTTCGTATGTTTTCACCGTCCTTTTTCACTTGCATACGAGCATAGCTTAGAAAATCGTACATCTATGAATTGCCTGAAATTTTTTATCATGAACAGATTTCATTATATCAAAAAACGTCAATAAAACCAAATGTCGATTTTATCGACATTGTGCTATATTTATATATATAATATATAATATATGGATGTCAAAAAACATGCCCTGTGATAATGACATTATGTTACAAAAAAACCAGTAAGGAAAGCAGTAAAGTCGGACGGGGCCGACTATATGATACCCTTCACCACTTTCGGTATATCAAACAGATGAAACCTAAAAGACGTCGAATTTTTAAAGGACCAGGGACAAAATTATGAAAATCAATTATAAGCGTATATATATATATATTTGTAAAAACGGACGACACCGTTTACATTAAATCGGACGAAAATATATATGGGAGCTATATCTAAATCTGGACCGATTTTCAAGAAACTTAACATACATTCATTAATTCATTACGCAATGCCAAATTTCGTGCAAATCGAAAGATATATAGAGACTTTGGTAAACCATTTACATTAAATCGGACGAAATTATATATGGGAACTATATCTACATCATTCTAGACTTAATTCAGTACGCTGTGCCAAATTTCATGCAAATCGAAAGGTATAGAGGGACTTTGGTGCCCCATTTACCTTAAATCGGACGAAACTATATATGGGAGCTATATCTAAATCTGATCCGATTTTCTCGAAACTTGGCACACATCATTTTAGACTTAATTCAGTACGCTGTACCGAAATTCGTGCAAATCGAATGATTTTCAGGGACTAAAGTCCATAAATCGGACAAAAATATATATGGGAGCTATATCTAAATCTGAACCGATTTTTCCCAATTTCAATAGGGTTCGTCCTTGGGCCAAATAAATGAGCTGTGCAAAATTTCAGCCAAATCGGATTATAAATGTGACCTGTACTTTGTTTACAATTTAACATCAACAGACGGACGGACGGACAGACGGACGGACGGACATGCATAAATCGACTCAGAAAGTGATTCTATGCATATTCTCAAAAGGAACCATGGGTCTATCTCGATTCCTTTTGCCTGTTACAAACATATGCACAAAGACATAATACCCTGTACCACAGTGTGGAGAAGGGTATAATAAAGACAAAAAGGCCCACAAGGACTCGAAATAGGAGAAGGATGTGTTTTACAAACATATTCTTCATACCTCTAATAGACCTAGACAAAAATATAAACAATTTTTTAATAGATTTTAGTGTTACAAGCAAAAAACTTAACCTGTGCGAATTTGTCCATTTGAGTTCCTGATATACCCGCCAAAGACGTTCATCCACATTAGAAATTTTCATTCCCCAAATCATGAGCTCGATTTTCTAATAAATTCCCAAAATTGTGCCCTACCTTAAAATATCGTCATGAAAATACGTATAGAATCTTCAAAATAAGGCAGGACTCTATATTAAGTCCAAATCTATGTATGTAACTTTATTGTAAATTTTCAGACGAAAGTATTTATAACATTTATGAAAAAATCCTCAATTTTAGGAATAAACTTTCAAACACATTAGCATACATTAAAGCCGCCACTAATCGTGCCTGAAATAAATAATAGCCAATAAAATTAGCATTGCTGCCCTTTTTCCCAGAGGGCTTGGCAAAGCATAGAAGAAATATTTGTAACAAATTAAATAATTACAATAATATAAAACATTCATGTTGCAGCGCGTTATAAATCTTATCACGTTTCAGCCAAATAATTGTTGGCACTTGGTAAACATATATGCCAATCGTAGATTATAAAAAAAATATTTTTTATTATAAAAGCTTTTATCAACACCTAAAATAGGCATAACACCGTTACACATTCATCTGTAAACATTTCCATTAATCCACTCTCATCAAAATGTTCAAATTTGTAAGTTCAATACCATGTGTATTGTTTGCTTCTGTAATTCCAAAAAACTGTTGTAATTCCCTCAATTCAAGGTCATTGTATTTGCTGCTTGTTTGGCTTATGCCAGTGCTGGTGTTTTGGCCCCCACTGCTTTGGCTGCCGCTGCTCCCGCTGTCGCCTATGCCAATGCTCCTTTGTATGCTGCCGGTGGTAGCAGCCAGGTTGATGTACGTCACAACTACGATGGAACCTTGTCTTCCTACACCACTACCCCCTTCGCTTATTCCGGTCCTTATTCTAGTCGTTATGTAGCTGGCCCAGCTGGTTATGCTGCCCCAACTACCTTTGCCGCTCCTGCTAAGGTTCTTGCTCAAGCTGCCTATACTGCTCCTGCCACTTTTGCTGCTCCGGCTAAGTATGTTACACCCGCTGGTGTTGTATCTCCCTATGCTACCCCTTATGCCACCCCTTACGCTACTCCTTATGCTGCTCCATTCGCCGCTCCCTATGCCACCTACCCCGCTGGTGTTGCTGCTACATATGCTGCCCCAAGTTTTGCCGCTCCCAACCAAGTTGAAGTTTAAATTCTTGCAATGACATAATTTAATTAGTTAAAAAATAAATAGATATATATTTTTTAATAACTTAAAAATCCCTGATTTGTTTGTAATTCTTAACCAGTGAGCGGGGCAGTATAGTCGGACGGGGCCGACCATATAATACCCTACACAACTTCCTCGAAAATCTAACTTTGCGTTATTTGCACCCTCTTGGCACCCGACTAAAAGTCAACACATATTAGCAATATTCAGTAGACGAGGACTGTACTTGTCCAGATTCTCTTTACCGGGGGTTATGTTGTGATGTTGGGCTTTCAATTGTGGCCTATAGATTGAGTCAAAAAAAAAAAAAAAACAAATAGCACAAAAAGTTAGATTTTCGGTCGACTTCATCCCAAAATTATTAAGTGATCATCACCGA
>NW_026888793.1:0-12029 GCF_032173495.1 Musca vetustissima
ACTGCCCCTGTTCTGTACAACGTGCGCACATTCCAAGTGCAGATTCGCAGATCGTGGTCCTTTATACGTTTGCGGGTGTCGTCAACATTAGGGGGGTATGGTTTTCTTTTTCTTTGCTTTTTCATAGTAGGTTGGGTTTTCCGAGAGTGGGCAACTAACCCGACGCCTCAACCCATTTTTTTATAGTTCTTATGGGTGAACTCGCGGCACATGTTAGCTCACTATTTTATCGGGTGATGAGAATAGCTCCCCAGGTGGCACCGCGGGGAGGTCAGTGTCCACAATTGAGATGAAAGAGGGACCAAGATAAGCCTGGGCTTCGCCATGTTAAAGCCATTCAGAGCCGTTGCTTGGTATGTATCATCCCCTACGCCACCCAAGCACTTCTTGTCCCGATAATAGTATAGAAGCACAATGGCAAAGAATTGCCCACTCCCTACAAACTGCAGCAAAAAGAACAATTGGGTATCAAAAACCACCACCAAGAAACCCATGGTACGATCAGGAGTGTCGTAATGCTACTGATGTGAAAAACGCAGCGTATAGGGCAACCCTGCAGACAGTAGCAACACGTAACGTGATGGAGAATTATCGGGAGAAAAGGAGAGATGAGGAACGTGTTTTCAGAAAAAAGAAGAAAGAACAAGAAAAACGTGAGCGTGAGCAAATCGAGATGTACAGGAGTCAGAATGAAGTTCGGAAATTTTACCAACGAGTAAAACACCAAACCGAAGGCTTTGGTGCAGGCACATCCTCCTGTAGAGATGAAGAAGGAAACCTGGTGACAGATACAGACAGCGTGTTGAGGATCTGGAAGGAGCATTTCGAAAAGCTACTAGTATCAAATAGTGGCGATGAGGAAGATACCCCAGAACCAATAAGAGATGATGGTATAGAGTGTATACCACCTAGCCAAGATGAGGTGATAAAAGCAATTAATCGGCTCAAGAACAACAAAGCAGCAGGAGCCGGTGGGTTACCAGCCGAACTATTCAAGACTGGTGGCCAGATGCTGGTCAGGAGCATGCACCAGCTGATTAACACAATTTGGCTAGATGAATGCATGCCCAATGATTGGAACCTCAGCATCCTGTGTCCCGTGCACAAAAAAGGAGACAAGACGATATGTGCCAACTATAGAGGAATAAGTCTCCTTCCCATCGCATATAAAGTGCTATCCAGTGTGCTGTGTGAACGATTGAAGCCAATGGTCAATGACATCATCGGACCATACCAATGCGGCTTCAGACCTGGCAAATCCACCATTGACCAGATTTTCACTCTGCGCCAAATCCTGGAAAAGACCCACGAAAAACACATCGACACATACCACCTATTTGTCGACTATAAAGCCGCATTCGACAGCCCTATCCGTTCAGAGGTGTTTAAAGCCATGTCTGCGTTCGGCATTCCTGCAAAATTAATACGGCTATGCAGGATAACTTTAAGTGGCACAAGGTCAGCCGTTAAAGTAGGAAAGGACCTATCGGTGCCCTTCAATACCGAACGAGGATTCAGACAAGGTGACAGTTTGTCGTGTGATCTTTTTTACATCCTACTGGAAAAGGTCATACGAGACGCAAAGGTGAACAGAAATGGCACTCTGTACACCAAACAACATCAGTTACTCGCCTACGCCGATGACATCGATATAATGGGTCGAACATTGCGAGCGGTAACAGCCACCTTTGAACAAATTGAAAAGGAGTCTGCCAAAGTGGGTCTGGCAGTAAACGGCGAGAAGACCAAGCTGATGGTATCAACGCGCAAGACGTCCAGTAGACTCGGACCAACTGTGGAACTTGAGAACTACAGCTTCGAGGTAGTTAAAGACTTTATATACCTTGGTACCGCCATAAATAAAACGAATAATATCAGTTTTGAAATTCGGAGAAGGATTGTGATGGCCAACAGATGCTACTATGGTCTAAGTAAGCAGTTTAGAAACAAGGCCACCTCTCGCCAGACCAAACTCACACTTTACAGGACGCTGATACTACCCGTGCTATTATATGGATCAGAAGCATGGGTACTTGCGCAAGCAGATGAGGCAGCGCTTGGGGTGTTTGAGAGAAAAATTCTCCGAAAGATCCACGGGCCGATCTGCGTCGACGGTGAATATCGGCGTCGAATGAACCACGAGCTCTACAATTTATACGCGGACATCGACATAGTCAGTCGTATTGAGCTGCAGCGACTACGGTGGCTAGGCCATGTTGTGCGGATGAATGAAGATGCCCCAGCTCAAAAGGCATATAAAAATGAGCCTACTGATGGTTCCCGTAGAAGGGGAAGACCACGAATTAGATGGAAAGACCAAGTAGAAAACAACATCTTGGAACGTGGTCTTCCAAATTGGTGGACTTGCGTACAAGACCGACGCGCTTGGAAATCTTTTTTAAGCTCGGCTTATGGAACAACCGTTCTGTAACAAGCCAGCTAAGTAAGTAAGTAAGATCCTAACAGACATCGCCTTTTGGAAGGAATAATGGCATGAAATTGACCGAACTTAAATATGCGACCTTTATCTATAAGTGAACCGACTAACATCAATCCATACACATGCCTTTCTGCAACCTATGCTAAATTTCATTTCATTCGGGCATATTTAGAGTCGTCGATTTAAAACAAATTTTATACGCGCTGTTCGGAATGCCGCACTCTTCAATATGTAATCTTAATCAGACACCCGCTCAAAATATACATGGAAGCTATGTCTGCATCTATTTCAAAAAAAAACAACGCAATAACGTCATTTGATACGTTGTGCAACATTTGATACTTTTGTATTTTGAGGATGAGTTGTACCTCTTCTATTGTATTTTTTTGGTTCCATTGTGCCACCTTTTTTTGGGAGTTGGAGCACGCTTTTTAACAGAATTGGGTCAAATCTGATATTTTGAGTTCTTCTAGTGTAGAAAATTTGGCGAAAATTTTCGCCTGTATATGATTCTACCAAATTACACCTGGTCGAACTTAATACGTTTTTGATTAATTTTCTTTCAAAATATCTGTTGTTACTCCACTTTTAATTACACAAAGTATTTTCCCTTGATTTATGTGTAATGTTTTCCTGGACGATATATCAAATTTGTCTCACATTTCCAAAATTAAAAGATCACATAACAATTATTATTTTTTATTAATTTTATGTGTATACAATATGTTAAAAAAATAAATATTCCAATTTTATCCTTTTATTTGCTATCGACAGAAATATTTTCCTAATTTTCTTTTCTTCTTCTTATTTCTTTACAGGTAAGCTACAAAGTAACTAGTCTATTGGGTTTTTGGCTTGTAAGTAATTTGTAGAAAACAATTTGATAGGATTACAAATATTTGTACTAACTATGTGTGATGCACACTTTTAGGCAAAGCAGCAGATCAGTATATCGACAAAAATGTTCGCAAATAAATTTTACTATAAGTCTCAAAATAGACCCAAAACCCTAAAATCAGCATAACCGAAAAAAATCTTAAAAATAGAAAAAAATAATTTTTGTTTTTGCAAAATAGTCAGGCTGAATCCCAGTTTGTTGTTTTTATAAAAAAAAAACAACTATTTATTAGTGGGAAATGTATGGCATTGTTTGCCGAGGGGTAAGGCAGGGAAGACTATAGTTTCGGATCACGCCACTGATCCTCATCAGTTCCCTTAGTTTTTTGTTGGGATATTCTCCCCAGAAGCTATTGCTTCTGTACAAAAAACCTTTCATACCCAAATGTCTCTTGTAACAAAGCGAAGTACTTAGCTGACCAACGACATAAACTGCATGAGAATTTCGCTGGAGCCTCACTTCGAGGTTAACAAGGCATTTACAAACAATACCACACCTTTCCCACTGTTGTGTGTTGTCACATCGCGACAAATGCACACAACGACTTTGTTGGTGTTGCTAGTGTACAGCAACAAACCAAACAGTTTAACCGTGCCTGCGTCTACAACTTCAGTAGTGTTGGCGGTTTATTTGGGATACCATTTGTATTTTGTTTTTGCAAAATAGTCAGGCTGAATCCCAGTTTGTTGTTTTTATAAAAAAAAAAAAAAAACAAAATACAAATGGTATCCCAAATAAGCCACCACTACTGAAGTTGTAGACGCAGGCACGGTTAAACTGTTTGGTTTGTTGCTGTACACTAGCAACACCAACAAAGTCGTTGTGTGCATTTGTCGCGATGTGACAACACACAACAGTGGGAAAGGTGTGGTATTGTTTGTAAATGCCTTGTTAACCTCGAAGTGAGGCTCCAGCGAAATTCTCATGCAGTTTATGTCGTTGGTCAGCTAAGTACTTCGCTTTGTTACAAGAGACATTTGGGTATGAAAGGTTTTTTGTACAGAAGCAATAGCTTCTGGGGAGAATATCCCAACAGTGGCGTGATCCGAAACTATAGTCTTCCCTGCCTTACCCCTCGGCAAACAATGCCATACATTTCCCACTAATAAATAGTTGTCTTTTTTTATAAAAACAACAAACTGGGATTCAGCCTGAATATTTTGCAAAAACAAAATACAAATGGTATCCCAAATAAACCGCCAACACTACTGAAATAATTTTAGTGATAAAACCGATCTTATATCCAATACATGTCGTTTTAGGACGACATCGTCTCCATAATATGTTAGTATAGTCTGTAAAATCTGTATGATAATTTATATACGGAATATTTAGATGTTAATTTGAGAAAAAAAATATTTTTTTGCAATTTTTACATTTTTACAGACAAATTTGCCACAATTATAAACATATTTATATTCACAAAATGTCATTCGTTATATTTAAAATGTTTCCTAATAATAAAGCACGGCTCCCTAAATTATGCATCATGTTTTTAATAATTTTTCTGGTCAGCTGAATGATGTACTTCAATTCCCATTAAGTCTAAATACATTCAGTTGACCAGAAGAATTATTAACAAGTGAAAAAGCGTTAAGTTCGGCCGGGCCGAACTTTGGATACCCTCCACCATAGGAATACCTAAACCGACATGTCTAAAAACGGATTATGATAATTCAAATTCGAAGATGGGGAATATCGGTCCACTCCTTCTGAAACCTCCACACAGTGGCTAGGTCTAAATGCGGCTATAGTTCATTATCGAACCTTACGTTCTATTTTTTTATCTCGCTATACTCCGCAGGTGAAATGATTACAATAGAGTCTTAGAACCAAACTCAAAACGCGGAACAAATCAGATAACTATTTTAATATAAAAAGGGGGTATATGGGGACTACCCCAAAAAGAGGGCGAATATTAATAATTTTTGGTAGAGAGATTTGTTACCATATACGAATACAAAACACCAAATTGCAGCAAATTCGGTTGAAAAACGCGCTCAAGAACCCCAAAATGCCGAAAATTGGGGGTACCCTTATATGGGGGCTACCCGAAAAAATGGACCTATATTCATAATTTTTTGTGGAGAGATTTGGTACCTATTAAGAACTCAAAATACTAAATTACAGCTAATTCGGCGGAAAAATACGATCAAAACCCCCGACATACTCAAAATTGGGAGATACCGTTATATGGGGGCTACCAGAAAAAGTAGACCTATATTTATATATTTTTTTTGGAGACATTTAGTACCCAATAAGAACCCAATGTAGCAAATTTCGGCTGAAAAACGCGCTCAAGAACCCCAAAATATCGAAAAGTGGTGGGTACCCTTATATGGGGGCTACCCGAAAAATGGACCTATATACATAACTTTTAGTAGACAGATTTGGTACCTATTAAGAACTCAAAATACTAAATTGCAGCCAATTCGGTGGAAAAATAGGACCAAAACCCCCAAAGAACTGAAAATTAGGAGGTACTGTTATATGGGGGAAAAAGTGAACCTATATTTATAATTTTTCAGACATTCAGTACCCAATAAGAACCCAATGTACCAAACGTCAGCGTATTCGGTTGAAAAATGCGCTCAAGAACCCCAAAATACCGAAAATTGGGAGGTACTGTTATATGGGAGCTATGCCTAAACGTGGACCGATATATCCCATCTTCGAACTTGACCAAAAGACAAACCTATGCAAAATGTCAGCACCCTATATTAATTCCTTCAGAAGATAGCGTGATTACAACAAACGAACGGACGGACATGGCTAGATCGTCTTAGAATTTTACCCTGATCAAGAATATATATACTTTATAGGGTCGGAAATGAATATTTCGATGAGTTACAAACGGAATGACAAAATTAATATACCCTCCATACTATGGTGGGCTGGAACTAGTTCCGTTCCAGTGAACTAGTTCGTTCCGGAACTACCCAACTCTATCAATATTGTTGATTACAAAGTGTTTAATTAACACTGATTGAAGTCAACAAAGAATTTGTTGCTGTCATGCATGCCTTATGGCGAGAGGGGCCCATTATACTGTAAAAACTGCTGAATTTAAATATGTAGTTTTTATTGAGACTTAAATGGGAATTGATGTACATCATTCAGCTGACCAGAAAAATTACTAAAAACATGATGCATAATTTAACGAGCCTTGCTTTAGTATTAGGAAACATTTTAAATATAACGAATAACTTTTTGGGAATATAAATATGTTTCTAATTGTGACAAATTTGTATTTTCCTGATTTAATGAATGCTTAAATATGTATTCTTTTTTATAATGAACAATATCTCTAATATTAGTATATGTTTCTTCTTTATAACTTTTCTTTTCGCCTTCATTTTCTCTTCTATTCTGATTTGTTTTTGCACTTGAGTATAAAAGTGGCCACTTGACTAACTTTATATTGGCAACATTTAAGATGAAATATAGCTTTTTTATATACATATAAGAAACTATCGATATTAGGTACAGCACTATCATTCATATAGTTTGCTAATTTTAATGAACAATAATAAGTGCGAACGACAGAAATTAATTGAACGGCACCAATGAATGACTAAATTAATATGAGCTACGGAACTGAATGGAACTAGTTCTTTTTGCGGAACGAACCAAAACAGATATCATTACATAGTTCACTGAACAAGATGAAAAACAAATGTCAGAATTGACAAAATGAATTGAACACTTGAACTGAAAGCAACAAAATGGTTGACCTAGTTGTTTCTTCGGAACAAAACGAATATGATTAAGGAACTTAAGGAACGGAATTGCCAATTCAACTGAAATTCAAATTGGAATAAAACGTTTGGCAAGTTGCATCTGTAGTCAGAGAAAATGATTACCAAATATTTTACATTCGGCCAAACTTTTTGCACTGTTCTTAATCTTTGTCAAAGGATACAAGAAGTGAAAATCTAAAATTCTGCAAAAAATTGTCAGGTTCTGCATTATATAGTGCAAATCCTAGTTTGTAACATCGCCAAACATGTACACTATTGAACCCGTTGGAATTATTTTGGTGAGATGTTCCACAGAACTGTAATCACGTCCGCCATCGAAAAATATCTTTTTGTGCAACATTTCGTTTTCTGCAGACAAAATAAACCACTTCAAGAACATTTTCCAAATCCTCAATACTAATTGTACCAAATTGTACCGATCATCATATCTCGACTAGCTGAGTCGATATATACATGTGTGCCGTCCGTCTATAAATTATGGACCAATTTACACGAAATTATGCATGTATATTCGTAAGAACCCAAAAAGGTCCGTTAATATTTAGAGGGTTAAGTGAAAAAAATACAATTACCGTCCGAACGTTACGAGACTTTATGTAGAAAAAGGGATTTGACCAAGGATCCAAAATTCAGTGTGAAAAATTGAAGAATTTACATTCTATTCTACAGGTATATGTTTGCTCCTGAAGTACATAAACTAGAGAAGTTGACAGAATATTCCAGAGAATAGGTTGACCATTAAATTAATACCAAATATATGGCTATAGGTACTCGAGTTTCGGAGACGTTCAGATGCTTTTCAGGAGATCAAATCGATCCAAGCTATTATTTTTGGTTTATTGTCGCACATAAATGTGACAAATGGGTTCTTAAGAATATGACGCGTAGTGGTTTAAAATCGTTTTTCTTGGCCAAAAACCCCATTTTTTGGTCAACGATTTGTAATTTCTATATGTGATTTGATTGTCAATATATTTACAATAAGGAAATCGAAAAATCTCCATTTTTGTAATTACGTAATTTTTGAAAATTCTGAAGAAAGAAATAGCTGTTTATCGGAAAATATGTTACCTTGCGTACTAAATTTTAGTGAAATTCCAAAGAAATTGTACTAGGAAAAGGTTTAGGGAACAAGGTTTCCTATTCTAAAAAGGTGTCTGAGAGTAATATATTTTAGCATAATTTATTTAGCATATTTTAGCATACCGGTACTTCGTTAGAAAATCGGAGAATTATTAAAAAAAACTTTCCGACCCTAATTAAAATTTTAGTACCATTTAATAACTATGATCTCTTATATTACACATTTACAAAACTACCTCCATATCACCACACTACTCACCAATTTTGACCTACTACACACCAATTCCTACTTTAACAATCATAAAGACGAATTTCCCAAAACTTGTCACATACCTAAATCCCCTAAATCCAAAGTGTATAAAAATTAGTTACTTCTGTGTACTTAATACATAAGTACAAATTTCCATTACTGCCTACATCATGTAATCCAATGGAAATCCTTTTCCCAATTTTAGGACTCTAGCTCTATCAGCTACATAAAACTACACGCATACCACAATTCTACACTCCAAAAATCAGGATTCCATCTCTGTCGCTCCACCTAAATCTAAATTGTGCCAAATTAAGTACCATTTAGTATCCATAAGTACAAATTTCAGGATTCCATCTCTATCGGAACACCTAAATCTAAATTGTACCAACTTTAGTACCATTTAGTACAAATAAGTACGAATTTCCGAAACTATTTACATAACTCAATTCTACACTCCAACAGTAATATTACGTCCAAATATTTAGTATTCCAGCTCTATCGGTTCACCGAAATCCAAATTGTACCAAATTTAGTATTTTTCGTACACATAAGTAAACATTTCCAAAACTAGCTACATTTTGCTATCCTGCATACGCATTCAAAACCACCTCCTAATATCGACCCTACTTCCCAACCTCAATTCGCATTTCAAATTTTTAGCTCTATTAATTCACATGCAACGAAATTGTACCACCTTTAGTACTTTTGGGATGCTTATAGTTCGAATTCGAATATATTCCATTTGTGACCCTCATTTCAAATTTAATAGTTCTAGCTCTACAAGCTCGCCAAATAAAAATAGTACCGTATTTAGTACATTTTAGTACTTTCAGCCGTATCGGACACTTTCAGCCGTTTTGTCTGGGCGTTGATGAATCCTTATGTTAGTCAAGCAGTTAGTAAGTCAGTCAATCACTTTATTCTATTATTAGTATAGCTAGATTAGAAATATAATAGAAATTATTGGCCACTAGGCCTTAAGATATTTTTTTCTTCAATTTATTGAAATTCCACGGGTAAGAATTTCTCGTTCAAATTTGCCATGTCCGCCTGTCCCGATAATTAGACAGAATTTGCTATTTAACGATGATGGAAAAGCAAATTATCAATATTTATATATTTTTTTTTTTTTGGTTAGCCCTAGGAGTTTGGGCACGTTTTTCAATAACAATTTTTTTTTAAGATTTTATATTGGGATCTCGTGGACTTTTTTACCCAATTCGTTCTGATATAACATCTAATTATTGCATTATGGCAAATGTATTGTCATTCTTAAATCTTCTATTCACACATGTATCCGAGATGTAGTGATGGAAATGCCAGTTCCATTGACCCTTTTCTGTTTGAGGTGATTTTACATAATACAAAATATTCTCTGCGATTGATTTATGTGATTTCCCTAATATATTTCAGGATGCGGAGAATGATTAAAATACGCTCTTTCTCGCGAATGCCCACGGCGAGAATTCGAATGTTTTCAATTTATTGCGAATGATAAAGTTGTAATGAATGATCGTCGATTCGTTCTTTCGCGAGCATTTGTTGCTGAAGATAATCTCTTTTGATAATCTCAAAAAACTAATTTTCGCGAATGCGCGCTGTTAAAAACAACAAACAAAAATATCTTAATAGAAATAAACAGCGAATGAATGTGTGTGTAACAGAATGTGTTGAGCATGTTTTCAACACTATGGAGTTCAAAAACATTTATTGTTATTCTTGTTGCTGTTTTGAGCATTCGCAAATGTTTGTTTTCATTCGTAAGGGAATTTCAGAAAGAATTTCAGCCACCAAACGAAACGAACGACCTTTTTTGTGTGCTCTCACTCGTTTATTAGTGTGTGCGAAAATTCGTTTGGCGAATGCTCGTTTGCTAAAGAATTTATCGCGAATAAAGTATTTTGAATCATTCGCGAGCGAATTTGGCGCACCCTGATATATTTATTTCGTTTATATCATTCAACTTGTGTGTTGGCTGGCATTTGCTCTTCATCCTCAATCGTAGTATCGGGAACCAAATACTCTTTCCATATATCTGACTGGCATATAGACATAGAGTAGAAATCCATGAAAAATGTCATTTTGAACACGTTGTGACATTTGAGTTGATAGTTGGTCAGTGGACATGAATTTCTTCTTTTGGCATGACTTCATATGTACCTGATGCCTATGTGGATGTCAATGTGGGATTTTTCGCAAAAGAGAAATGCTTTTATCATCGCCCGACATCCATACTACAAAGTCTAAGGCTTAGTCCAACAACATTTCCTACAATTGTATCACATATCTGTGTTTCAATGTTCATTGATGTGTTCGAAGTTTGTTAGTGTGTGTGTGTCCATGTATGATCATCTTTATCTTCAAAGCGCTATAAAGAGCAATACATCGAATTGTGTTTAGACCACAATTTTCCGGTTGACACAAACATTTCAAATGAAATTTAATCCGGTTTGATGTTAGCACCCATCGTACATGAACGCATTCTTTATTCTTCAAAACCACCCAACAACTTCCTCCATTTGCGGAGATGGTGGGTGGTAGTGAGTGAGTTTGTTGGTTGGCATTATAAAATACGTTCATAGCAGTTGTGATGCCAGCTATCAGAGACGATGTGTATCAAATGGACTAAAGTTTAACTAAGCACAATTCTAGGATAACAGCAATTCCTAGTATTGATAGCATTGGTGGTCTAGGTAAGGGACGGTTTCATTTGTCATTGTATAGTGTCTATTAGAGTACTGTGATCAAGTATTCCCACTTCGACTAGATGCTTGCAACTCAACCGTAAATACTGGTAAATGAAGATGAAACTTCGTTTAAAGGTTACCACCTCATCTCACACAGTGTATGTAGATGGTCTACTGCCAAACTGAACTACAACTTGATGACCTATTCTGGTCTGTATCCACAAAGCTACTGCAAATCAGGTGAATGCCTTAAATAACTCTTATAAACAATCACACAAACACTTTTGGCAAAAAGGAGCATTTATTGCCTCAACAAAAACGCACATAGATTTGCTTCGTATTTGGTAAAGAATGAGCAAATTATTGGCTTCAAAGATTTGAATTTTGGTACAACAGTCTGTGGGTGGTATTTTTTAAATGCAAATTTTGGTTGATGGTCAATGTTAAATAGTATCGATTAAAAATGTGTAATATGTGAGGGTTTAAAGTTGATATTCACACGTAATAGGCAGTCATTCCAACATGAAGGCTCTCATTAATAGCATGAAAATCGTGAATCTTTTTTTACACTTCGGTTGGACAACTCCAAACTAAAGGAATTGAACACCTCAACAGCATATTCTTGCTAGGAATATATTTAAACTTGATTTGCCGCAATAAATTGTGGTCATTGGGTGCCAAATCGAAGTTATACAGTGAATGATTGTACAAGTTTTGGTCGGCCAAATAGAACTGTCATGATGAAAAATGTTTTGTTTTTCTAATATCTCCGAAGACTTCAGCAATCAAATTGTGGAGTACCACTCAGGGGAGGAATGTTCATGGGTGACTCTTTGTGGCATGGCAACGGTCACGATTGCTTTCATAAAACCATTTTTTCACCTTGTTAAAGGTTGTAGTTTCAACG
>NW_026888794.1:0-11956 GCF_032173495.1 Musca vetustissima
TATAGACCTCGAAAAAAATTATTTAAAAAAAAAATATAGACGCCTTATATAGACCTCGAAAAAAATTATTTAAAAAATCCACGCCTTATATAGACCTCGAAAAAAATTATTTAAAAAATCCACGCCTTATATAGAAAAAAATTATTTAAAAAATCCACGCCTTATATAGACCTCGAAAAAAATTATTTAAAAAATCCACGCCTTATATAGACCTCGAAAAAAATTATTTAAAAAATCCACGCCTTATATAGACCTCGAAAAAAATTATTTAAAAAATCCACGCCTTATATAGACCTCGAAAAAAATTATTTAAAAAATCCACGCCTTATATAGACCTCGAAAAAAATTATTTAAAAAATCCACGCCTTATATAGACCTCGAAAAAAATTATTTAAAAAATCCACGCCTTATATAGACCTCGAAAAAAATTATTTAAAAAATCCACGCCTTATATAGACCTCGAAAAAAATTATTTAAAAAATCCACGCCTTATATAGACCTCGAAAAAAATTATTTAAAAAATCCACGCCTTATATAGACCTCGAAAAAAATTATTTAAAAAATCCACGCCTTATATAGACCTCGAAAAAAATTATTTAAAAAATCCACGCCTTATATAGACCTCGAAAAAAATTATTTAAAAAATCCACGCCTTATATAGACCTCGAAAAAAAATTATTTAAAAAATCCACGCCTTATATAGACCTCGAAAAAAAATTATTTAAAAATCCACGCCTTATATAGACCTCGAAAAAAATTCTTTAAAAAATCCACGCCTTATATAGACCTCGAAAAAAATTATTTAAAAAATCCACGCCTTATATAGACCTCGAAAAAAATTATTTAAAAAATCCACGCCTTATATAGACCTCGAAAAAAATTATTTAAAAAATCCACGCCTTATATAGACCTCGAAAAAAATTATTTAAAAAATCCACGCCTTATATAGACCTCGAAAAAAATTATTTAAAAAATCCACGCCTTATATAGACCTTGTACCACAGCAAACCCTCTTTGGTCAGCTCTACAAGATCTCTTTCGTATATAGACTTCGTATAATGTATTCCAATTTATATAGAAATTCCTACCCCTTCCAATGCTTGTTAAAAGCAACAGACACACACCCTCTCACACATTCCAAGCTATTTTCTTTTCACATAGAAGGAGCGGTGAGGTCCTTAGTTAGTTTATGGCCTGCACACAAAAAAATGTTTACGTGTCTTCTTGTTTCCTGGCTTATCAAATTGTTGTAGTAAATTGAGTAGAGAAACTATATGGATTTTTTACCTCGGCCATTGTCCAGTTTCACTAAAAAGGGAAACCAAACCAACAACACAAAAAGGGTATCCTGGCGGCTATTGTTTGAAAGTGTAGAACCGTAGAACGTAACGAAAGAAAGAAATTGTGCCGCCTCGTTTTGTGTGTGATTTTCAGATTTCAATGGCCTTGCTTTTACTTTATTTTTTGTTGCTGCCTTTTCTTGTTAACCCTTAACTGATTTTCTAGAATATCTTCTCTGCACCTCCTAAAAGTATGCACCACACACACACACACAGCCCACACACTCATATGCTCTGTAATCGATAAATTCGCCATGCCATAAACATCTAGTTGAATACTTTTTAACATGCTCAACACATATTAAAAGGGTACACATTCCTGTTGTTGTTGTCAATTTTTTGTTATTGTTGTTGTTCGTTCATTTTCCAGGCACTTCTCCATTGCTTCTCACTTTTGTTCTGCTTAACCATAGTAGTTTCTTTATATTTTTATTATATGGTCCAAAATTTATGAACATCATTAAGATTTTTGATGGGTAAGAAAAGATAAATATGTGAATGGGGTAGGGGAGAGGGAAGGAGGAAAACGAGTAAAAATCCTATCAGGAAGGTCACATAGATTTTTTCGTTATTTTTATGAATAACAAACATGAAATGGATAATAAATCAGCTGACCATTTTGTCGATCAATCTAAAAGTAGGCAATGAAAATAAAAAAAATTCAGAATGTAATTTTCAGGGGCCTATAATAGGTGTGTATGTATTAAATATTTTTTCGGGGGATTACCAAAGGTGTTGCCCACTCTCGGAAAACCCAACCTACAATGAAAAAACAAAGGAAAAGAAGACCAAACAAACCTAATGTTGAGGACCCCCTCAAACGTATAAAGGAACACGATCTGCGAACTTGCACTTGGAATGTGCGCACGTTGTGCAGAACAGGCGCAGTGTTCGCATTGGCGGATATACTCAAGAAATACAAAGCCGATATTATTGCCTAACAGGGATCAGATGATTACGCACTGTATTATAGCTGCCATGAAACGAGATATGAATAAAAAGATCCCGTCTCCAGATTCACTCCAGTAGATGAGCGAATTGCTATAATCCGTATAAAAGCAAAGTTCTTCTCATCAGTCTCAATTGCGCCCATGCTCCGACCGAAGATAAAGATGAACATACCAAAGACATATTTTACGAGCGCCTAGAAACATCATATGACCATTGCCCTGGCCATGACACTAAAATTCTGCTAGGAGGGAAATATATATTTGGCCCCACCGTCAGATAATTCCATTCCTCCATGAAGAAACATCAGACAAAGGCTTGAGGTTGATTGACTTCGCGGCAGCAAAAAACATGGTAGTTAGCAGCACCAGATTCAAGCATCTCGATATACACAAGGCCACCTGAATTTCTCCTGATCAAGCAACGAGAAATCAAATTGGTCATGTTGCGATTGACGGAAGGCATTCATCCAGTGTATTAGACGTTCAATCGATCCGAGGAGCGAATATCGATTCGGACCACTACCTTGTAGCAGCCAAGGTTCGCACTCGTCTTAATGTAGCAGCGAAGGTGCGATCTAATGCAACACTGAAATTTGACGTCGAAAAGCTGCAAACACAACAGATAGCAGAAGCCTACTCCACTCAATTTATCCAACTGCTTGACGAAAGCACCCCTTGTCCCGATAATAATATAGAAGCACACTGGCAGAGAATTGCCCACTCCCTACAAACTGCAGCAAAAGCAACACTTGGGTACCAAAGACCACCATCAAGAAATCCGAGGTACGATCAGAAGTGTCGTAATGCTACTGATCTGAAAATCGCGACGTATAGGGCAACCCTGCGGACAGTAGCAACACGTAATGTGATGGAGCATTATCGGAAGAAAAGGAGAGAAGAAAAACGTGTTTTCAGAAGAAAGAACAAGAAAAAAGTGAGCGTGAGCGAGGTGTACAGGAGTCAGAATAAATTCCGCAAATTCTACCAACGGGTAAAAAACCAAACCGAAGGTTTTGGCACAAGCATATCCTCCTGTAGAGATAAAGAAGGAAACCTGGTGACAGATACAGACAGCGCGTTGAGAATCTGGAAGGAGCATTTTGAAAAGCTTCTGGTATCAAATAGCGACGGTGATGAAGATACCCCAGAACTATTAAGAGATGATGGTATAGAGTGTATACCAACTAGCCAAGATGAGGTAATGAAAGCAGTTAATCGGCTCAAAAACAATAAAGCAGCAGGAGCCGACGGGTTACCAGCCGAACTATTCAAGACTGGTGGTCAGATGCTGGTCAGGAGCATGCACCAGCTGTTTAGTACAATTTGGCTAGAGGAATGCATGCCCAATGGTTGGAACTTCAGCATCCTGTGTCCCGTGCACAAAAAAGGAGACAAGACGATATGTGCCAACTATAGAGGAATTAGTATCCTTCCCATCGCATATAAAGTACTATCCAGCGTACTGTGTGAACGACTGAAGCCAATGGTCAATGACATTATTGGACCATACCAATGCGGCTTCAGACCTGAATCCACCATTGACCAGATTTTAACTCTGCGAAAAATCCTGGAAAAAACTCACGAAAAACACATCGACAAATTCCAACTATTCGTCGTCTATAAAGCCGCATTCGACAGCCCTATCCGTTCAGAGGTGTTTAAAGACATGTCTACGTTCGACATTCCTGCAAAATTAATACGACTATGCAGGATAACTTTAAGTGGCACAAGGTCAGCAGTTAAAGTCGGAAAGGACCTCTCGGAGCCCTTTAATACCGAACGAAGATTCAGACAAGGTGATAGTTTGTCGTGTGACCTTTTTAACATCCTGCTGGAAAAGGTCATATGAGAGCCAAAAGTGAACGGATATGGCACTCTGTACATCAAACAACACATGTTATTCGCCTACGCCGATGACGCCGATATAATGGGTCCAACACTGAGAGCGGTAACAGCCACCTTTGAACAAATTGAGAAGGAGTCTGCCAAAGTGAGTCTGGCAGTAAACAACGAGAAGACCAAGCTGATGATATCAAGGCGCAAGACGTCCAGTAGACGCGGACAAACTGTGGAGCTTGAGGTAGTCAAAGATTTTATATACCTTGGTACAGCCATTAACAAAACGAATGTCATCAGTTTTAAAATAAGGAGATGGATAGTGATGGCCAACCGATGCTACTATGGTCTCAGTAAGCAACTCATAAGCAAGGCCACCTCCTGCCAGACCAAACTCACACTCTACAAGACACTGATAATAACCGGTGCTGTTATATGGATCTGAAGCAGGGGTACATACGCAAGCAGATGAAGCAGCTCTTGGAGTATTTGAGAGAAAAATTCTCCGAAAGATCTATGGGCCGATCTGCGTTAACGGTGAATATCGCCGTCGAATGTACCATGAGTTTTACCAGCTTATTCTCGTACATCGACATCGTTAGACGTATTGAGATGCAGCGACTACGTTGGCTAGGTCATGTTGTGAGAATGGATGAAGATGCCCCAGCCCAGACGGCATATAAAAGCGAACCAGCTGATGGTTCACGCAGAAGGGGAAGGCCACGAATACGATGGAAAGATCAAGTCGAAGACAACATTGCCGAAAATGGTCTTTCAAATTGGAAAAACTGCGCAAAAGACCGACGCGCCTGGAAATCTTTTCTAAGCTCGGCTTATGGAACGAAAGTTCTGTCGTTAACTTTTTAATTATTTTTTGTGGGCGTTCTCAAGAGGCGTGAATTTATTAAATAATGTGTGTAGAGGTCCTCAAGAGGCGTGGATTTATTAAATCATTTTTCTAGGGGTCCTCAAGAGGCGTGGATTTATTAAATCATTTTTCTAGGGGTCCTCAAGAGGCGTGGATTTATTAAATCATTTTTCTAGGGGTCCTCAAGAGGCGTGGATTTATTAAATAATTTCTGTAGGGGCACTCAAGAGGCGTGCATTTATTAAATAATTTCTGTAGGAGCCCTCAAGAGTCGTGGATTTATTAAATAATGTTTGTAGAGGTCCCCAAGAGGCGTGGATTTGTTTTATATTTTTTGAACTCCCTTTAAATAAATTCTTTGATTTACATATTTGATACCTGCCCTACCATTAGTATTATCTATCTCCAGTCTTCCTGCCATTCCTTTTGTTCCTTTGAATCCCTTTATTTAAAAATCTCCTCACGTACATCAAAACCGGATAGATAACAAAAATCACACCAAAAAAAAAAAACAGATATTCTCTTAATAGGATATGTCAAAAGCAAAATCATGTTCCGAAAACTAGACGAAAAAAAATCAACCCAACCAAAAATTAAGTCAAGCGGATCATGGCACTTCCTAAACGTCAACTTTGATATCAGTTCGTAATTGTCCTGAATATTTTTTTGTTTGTATTCCGTTCATCGTCGTATGTAAAATATTTTCCTATTTTTTAGTTGGGGTTTTTTTGTTATTTTTATTTTTTGTCAGTTTTCTATTTTTTGTTGTTGTTTAGTTTTTTTTTTCTTGCCACACAATGTGGCATGATGTGGTGTGGTGTTTATTCTGATGCCGTTGTTCATCAGCATCAACATCACTCGGGCTTTTCTAAACTTTTTCTTTTTTTGTTCTCTAATGCCATTTAAGAGAATAATTGCAATTGTGCATGTTAATTATAGTGAACAACATTTTAACAAAAAGTTTTTCTTTTTCTTTTTATTGTTGTTGTATTTGTTGTTCGTACTATTGTTGTTGAATTTTGTATGTTTGTTTTTTAGTTTTGTATTAGCAGCTGACTCTTTGCTATGTTGCCTACTTTTGTGCGCTGTGTGGTTTTTCTTTTCTTGTGGTTGCGAGTGTATGTGTGCCAATTGGCAAAAGTTTCTTTGGCTGTATGTATGTGTGTGAGTGTGTGTCTTCCTTCAAATGTGTATTGTTTGGATTAGCTAAACCACCACATAACCTTTTCCGATTTTTTTTTATTATATATGGAAAACACCATACCTCTAAATTGATACCAAACAAAAATCTACATTTGTCTGTGTGTCTGTGCATCCTTATCTGTTCTTTTTATCTTCCCCTTCTTCTTCTTCATCTCATTTTCTGCATGTATTTATTTACATCTTCATTGGCAATACAAAACATGTTCTATTTGTTGTTACCTCATTCTGTTTGAGGACTTAACAACTAATGAAGTTTATACTTTTTTTGCAGATCCCTCCTGCTTCCCCTTACCCCACACCTCTCTCCTATTTCGATCTTAGTTTTTTCTTCCTCAACAAATTTCCATTTATATCCGTTCTTTGTATTGGTGTGTGTGTGTCTGTTCTCAATTAAGGATTATATCCCTGTTTTTCTTCCTGTACAGTTCGGTAGTTTGTTCTTCTGCCAGTTCGCCAGAGCTTCGGGTTCCATGATAATTGTTTAGGATTTGTGGTATTTGTGGTTGAAATGGAACTAATTGAAATCATTTGGTTTTTCTTTTTCTGGTATTGTTGTTAAAAAAAAGGAAACTTATCATTTGTTTGCTATAATCAAGTGGATGTTGTTGGCAAAGCAACAACCAGCATAAAGGCAGGACAAAGTGGCAGATATATACACAAAACAATTCTTTGGCTTCAAGAATCAAAATGTTTTAAATATCCTCACCTTTGTAGACCCTTGAAAAAAATATGTTAAAAATTCTAACCTTTGGTAGACCCTAGAAAAAATGATTTAATAAATCCACGCCTCTTATGGACCCTCAAAAATATTGAAAATATTGATTTAATAAATCCACGCCTCTTATGGACCCTCAAAAATATTGATTTAATAAATCCACGCCTCTTATGGACCCTCAAAAATATTGATTTAATAAATCCACGCCTCTTATGGACCCTCAAAAATATTGATTTAATAAATCCACGCCTCTTATGGACCCTCAAAAATATTGATTTAATAAATCCACGCCTCTTATGGACCCTCAAAAATATTGATTTAATAAATCCACGCCTCTTATGGACCCTCAAAAATATTGATTTAATAAATCCACGCCTCTTATGGACCCTCAAAAGTATTTTTTTCTAATAAATCCACGCCTCTTATGGACCCTCAAAAGTATTTTTTTCTAATAAATCCACGCCTCTTATGGACCCTCAAAAAAAATAAATATTGATTTAATAAATCCACGCCTCTTATGGACCCTCAAAAATATTGATTTAATAAATCCACGCCTCTTATGGACCCTCAAAAATATTGATTTAATAAATCCACGCCTCTTATGGACCCTCAAAAATATTGATTTAATAAATCCACGCCTCTTATGGACCCTCAAAAATATTAATAAATTGAATATTTAATTATGTGTGTGAGCCAATATGTGTGTAAGTGTGCGTGTGTGTGTATGCGTTTGCAATTATTGGCATTTTGCCATTGAACGGCCTGGCCTAAATAATGCCTAAAGTTATGCTACGCATAATGAAGTCTATATCTCGCATACACACAAACACTTAATTGTTAATTAAAGATAAAAATAAACAGAAAAATCATTACGTCGTCCCGTACCGCTCCCCGTCTGCCCGTCTTCGTCATGAGTTCATTCATGCATATTTTAAAAATATTGTTGACGTTTGCATAATTCAAAAATCGAAACGACCCACAAAACTCGAGTGAGTTGTGCGGGAGCAGGGGAATACAATTTTCAATTTCAGTTGTCATTGTCAAAAAATTGGGGGAAAAAATTCTACATCTTGAGAAAATTGAGATATAATGCAAAGTTAATTAGCCTAATTGATGCATAAGATGCAGCTGCATGCTGCAATTTTCAGAAAAATCAATCAAAAATTCCTTTCCAACATAAAATGTATGCCCTCAAAAGTATGCAATAGTTTTGTGAACACAATTGCATACTTTGCGGCAAATGAAAGTTTCGGGTTTTTTTTTTTATAATTTATGCAATTACTTTTGCTAATTGTATAATTGAATAGCTATGTTTTCCATTTCGGTATTTTCCCTATGGCCTGGAGGGGGGCTGCAAGGGAGGAAGTCGGTATTTAACTATTGTCATTATCATATAATGACATTTATACACATATTTTTAAGCTGATATAGAGAACAAGCAAGCAAACAGCAGCTTAATAACACAATTATTGACTTAAAGGATTTTTGCTGACAGCTACAACAAGCACAACTGTCAATAAACTACAAGAACAATAACAATTGTAATTGGATATGAGAGAATGTTTTTTCTAGGCATAACACAAGGCGTAGATGGTTGAAAAATATTTTTAAAGGTCTACCATTAGGCGTGGATTTTTTTAAAAAAATATTTTCTAAAAGATGAGAATATTTTTTATGGCCTACTATTAGGCGTGGATGTTTTAATGAATATTTGTATGCCCTTCACCACACTGTGGTAAGGGTATTATGTCTTTGTACATATGTTTGTAACAGGCAAAAATAATCGAGATAGACTCATGGTTCCTTTTTAGAATATGCATAGAATCACTTTCTAAGTCGATTTATGCATGTCCGTCCATCTGTCCGTCTGTCCATGTTGAATTGTAAACAAAGTACAGGCCGCATTTATGATCCGAATTGGATGAAATTTGGCACAGCTCATTTGTTTGGCCCAAGGACGTACCCTATTGAAATTGGGAAAAATCGGTTCAGATTTAGATATAGCTCCCATATATATCTTCGTCCGATTTAAGGTAAATGGTGCACCAAAGTCCCTATATATCTTTCCATTTGCACGAAATTTGGTACAGCGTAATGAATAAGGTCACGAATGATGTGTGCAAAGTTTCGTGAAAATCGGTTCAGATTTAGATATAGCTCTCATACACATTTTCGTCCGATTTTAGGTAAACAGTGCACCAAAGTCCCTATATATCTTTCGATTTGCACGAAATTTGGCACAGCGTGCTGAATTATGTCTAGAATGATGTTTGCCAAGTTTCGTGAAAATCGGTTCAGATTTAGATATAGCTCCCATATAAATCTTCGTCCTATTTAAGGTTAATTGTGTACTAAATACCCTATATATCTTTCGATTTGCACGAAATTTGGCACAGCGTGCTGAATTATGTCTAGAATGATGTTTGCCAAGTTTCTTGAAAATCGGTTCAGATTTAGATATAGCTCCCATATATATCTTCGTCCGATTTAAGGTAAATTGTGTACAAAAGTCCCTATATATCTTTCGATTTGCACGAAATTTGGCACAGCGTAATGAATGAGGTCTAGAATGATGTTTGCAAAGTTTCGTGAAAATCGGTTCAGATTTAGATATAGCTCCCATATATATCTTCGTCCGATTTAAGGTTAATTGTGTACCAAAGACCCTATATACCTTTCGATTTGTACGAAATTTAACACAGCGTACTAATTTAAGTATAGAATGATGTGTGCAAAGTTTCGTGAAAATCGGTTTAGATGTAGATATAGCTTCTCCCGATTTTTGGTAAATTGTCCACTAAAGACCCTCGAAATCTTTTGATGTGCACGAAATTTGGCACAGAGTTATGAATAAGATCGATAATGGTATCTGCCAAGTTTCGTGAAAATCGATTCTTGATGCAATTGATTACTGTAGACTCTGTGTTGTCGAGGAGGAGACGGAGACAATTGAGCATCTCCTGTGTCAGTGCCCAGCCCTGGCTTACAGGCGGCACAGACTAGTGGGTGCTCATTTTCTGCCGAGTCTCAGCTTCTTCTCAACAACCGAACCTGCTCTAATCTACAGGATAATTAGAAACATAAAGTGGTTAGGAACATACAACCTTGACACGTAACACATCTTCTGTCTGACTCCCAGAGCCATCGACCTTCATTCCTCCTTCATTTATTTATGTGAAATTCTCAACTCTCCTTTAATTCCCTAATCTTCTCTCCCCTATAGATCTGTCTTTGTCTCTTCTCTTCATTGTATCTCTTCTTGTGGATGATCACAACGGTCTCAGAGTGCTGCAGCCACATAGGTGAATGCACATCCTCAAACCTAATCTAACCTAGCGGGTCAAATGGACCCAGAATTTTTCCGTGAAAACTTAAAAAAATTTATAATATGGCGTATATATTTACTCCTGAAGGAGTTAATGGTAAATTCTAGAGGATTGGTTGACCTTTAAAATGTCGCATGTACCCGGATGTGGGAGTTACACGTAAATATTTACTGGTGCTTATGTATTCAGATATTATTTAATAAAGCATTACCACACTAGAGGGCAGAAATATAGCGCTGATCGCTTTGAAATTTTCTATGAGGTTCCAGTTATGGTCAAGGACACCGCATATAACTTTTGACGATGATCAAATTATAATTATGGGATGAAGTGGACCGAATACTTATTTTTTTGTGTTTTTTTTTGAGTCGATGCCAATAATAAGCCAAACATCACAACACAACCCACGGTGAAGGGAATCTGTACAATTAATTTGAAGGGCTGTACTGAATATGAGTGATATTCGGAAAAAATGTCAGTGTAAGGAAGAGGTGCTGTTGACCTCTAATCGGGCTAGAGGGAGCAAATGTAAATCAATATTGCGCAAGCTCGGAATAAAAATCCGCACAAAGTTAGAGTTCCGTGGTAGTTGTGAAGGGTATCGTATGGTCGGTCCCGTCCAACTATACTGCTCCGCTTACTTGTTTATGAGCGGATTTTTCAAAATAATATTTTTTGGCCTACTATAAGGTGTGGATTTTTTAAGGAATATTTTTAATGGCCTACCTTTAGGCGTGGATTTTTTAAAGAATATTTTTTCATGGTGGGTGTTTTTTTTATAGAATATTTTTTCATGGCCTACTATAAGGCGTGGATTTTTTTAAGAATATTTTTTCATGGCCCACTATAAGGCGTGGATTACTTAAAGAATATTTTTTCATGGCCTACTATAAGGCGTGGATTTTTTAAAGAATATTTTTTCATGGCCTACTATTAGGCGTGGATTTTTTAACGAATACTTTGTTTGTAGGGCCTACTATTAGGCGTGGATTTTTTAAAGAATATTTTTTCATGGCCTACTATTAGGCGTGGATTTCTTAAAGAATATTTTCTTTGTAGGGCCTACTATTAGGCGTGGATTTTTTAACGAATATTTTGCATTGCCTACTATTAGGCGTGGATTTTTAAAAAAACATTTTGTATTGCCTACTATAATGCGTGGATTTTTAAAAGAATATTTTGTAGGGCCTATTATTAGGCGTGTTTTTTTAAACAATATTTTGTAGGGCCTATTATTAGGCGTGGTTTTTTAAAGAATATTTTTTCATGGCCTACTATAAGGCGTGCATTTTTTAAAGATTATTTTGTAGAGCCTATTATTAGGCGTGGATTTTTTAAAGATTATTTTGTTGAGCCTATTATTATTTTTTTAAAGATTATTTTGTAGATTTTTTAAAGATTATTTTGTAAAGATTATTTTGAGCCTATTATTAGGCGTGGATTTTTTAAAGATTATTTTGTAGAGCCTATTATTAGGCGTGGATTCTTTAAAGATTATTTTGTAGAGCCTATTATTAGGCGTGGATTTTTTAAAGATTATTTTGTAGAGCCTATTATTAGGCGTGGATTTTTTAAAGATTATTTTGTAGAGCCTATTATTAGGCGTGGATTTTTTAAAGATTATTTTGTAGAGCCTATTATTAGGCGTGGATTTTTTAAAGATTATTTTGTAGAGCCTATTATTAGGCGTGGATTTTTTAAAGATTATTTTGTAGAGC
>NW_026888795.1:0-12112 GCF_032173495.1 Musca vetustissima
GGGCGTTTAATTTGTGGCAAAAAATAAATGAAATGACAAAAAAAAAAAAATTATTATTACTATGGTGAAATTTATTACAATTAAATGTATATTTTGTGGAGGCGTTTAAAGATTTCGTAATCTGTAGAAAAATATTAAAAACCCATTGTGGTCTCCAGAGAAATAGTTTCCCATGACTCTGGGAAAATAATTCGATGGGAAATATTTATTTCACGAATAAAAGAAATATCTTATAATTATAGGTTTTCAATTGAGATGTAATGACGTGGGAATATGACCAAGCAAAATAGGTGTTAAGCTGAAATCATCCATCACAAACCGTGACGTAAAATACACACTTTTCCTACGTATAATACATACATCCGAAAAGCCTCAAATCTAACCAAAACTCTTAACATCTCTTAGTCTGAGTCGGAAAAAAATTATTCGACTCAGACTTCAGAAAAACAACTAGAAAATATCGAGGTTATATTAATGTTGTCATTCCGTTTGTAACTCATTGAAGTATTCATTTCCGACCCTATAAAGTATATATTCATGAATTGGTCCCTTTTTTGGTATATAGTATTTTGAGGATTTTAGACACATGTTCCGGCCTACAATGCGTTAACAATATAGACCCAAATATTGGCGAAAATATATAAATATAAACCGCTTTCACAAAAATCTAGGCTCAATTTCATACCCTGTGCAAAATCTCGATTCAATCGAACAATTTGTGTGAAACCGGTCAAAGGTATATATGGGAACCGATTGAGAGAAACAAGTAAATACGAAGTTAAGTTCGTCCCGGCCGAAATTTTAATACACTCCACTTTGAGGATGACAATCAAAATATTAAAATTAATGGGGACTCCTAGGTGAAAAATCATTTTATGAATATATCTTGAACAAATCGAAATATACGTGAGAAAAAGTTGATTGAAATTCTCAACATATCTAAAAGTAAACGGAGATCAATATTCAAATTTTTTGGTAGTGAGATTTGACAGTCAATGAGCATAAAAAATACTAAATGACAGTCAATTCGTTTGAAAAACGTGTCCAAAAATCACAAAGTATCGACTAGGGTCAATACAAAATGCCAATTTTGATTTAATAACGTGTCAAAAATAGCCATATTGGGGGTACCTTTAAATGTAGGTCAATATTAAAAATGTTAAGAATGGATATGTATTATTCAATGGGAATCCAAAATACGAAATAATAGCCAATTCCAAAATCATCAAAAAGCCGAGTATAAGGGTTGCCGTTATTTGGGGCCACCCTGCGCTCCAAACTCCTAGTGCTTGATTGACGTTATTGCGTTTTGTTGAAATTGGTGCAGATGCAGCCATAGCTTTCATATGTATTTCGAACGGGTGTCAGATTGAAATTAAATTTTTAACAGTGAGGCGTACCGAATTGCGTGTATCAATTTTGCTATTAAACGTTTTCCATAAATTTGTCCTATGGTACGCAGACCGCAAATCTGCCCGAATGAAATAAAATTTATCATAGGTTGCAGAAAGACATTGGTATGTTCCTTCGAGGGAACAATGACAATAACGTGGTGAAGGGTATCATATATCGGGCCCAGTCCGACTTTACTACTTTCCTTACTGGTTTGTGATTAAAAAAAGTCCTTAAAAATAAGGAATAATTTAAAAAATAAGGAAGGATTGGATTGGATTTATCTTAGTTTAAACGATAGCTATACGCCCACAGAGAAACGTCCCAAAATTTGAAATCGTTAGGGCTATTAGTTTTTAAGTTATCGTGCCCGCCATTCGCAGAAATACTTTTTGGAGAAAAACGCGTTTAAAGATTGCCGTCACTTGATGTCAGGCTGAATCTCAGTTTGTCATACTGTTTGGTTTATTGCTTTAACTAGCAATGCCAACAACAACGTTATGTGCATTCGTCACAAAGTGACGACACATAGCAGTTGGAAATGTATTGTAGTTGTCTGCAAATGCCTTGTTGACCACGAAGTCAGGCGCCAACGAAACGAACTTCTCATTGGGGTCGTATCGCTGGTAACGTAAGAACTTGAAATTGTCACAAGAGTCATTTAGGTATGAAAGGTTTTTTGTAAAGAAGCAATAAATAGCTTCTTGGGTAAATATCCCAACAAAAAACTAAAGGAACTGATGAGGATCAGTAGCGAGATCCGAAACTATAGTCTTCCCTGCTTTACCCCTCGGCGGACAATGCTATACATTCCCCACTAATAAATAGTTGTTTTTATAAAAACAACAAACTGGGATTCAGCCTGACTATTTTGCAAACACAAAATACAAAATTATGTTTTTTTTTTAAACCGATAAAAGTGCTATGTGACATCTGTCAAACTAAATTGATAAACCATTTTTATACCTTTCACACTGTGGTACAGGATATTATGTCCTTGTGCCTATGTTTGTTACAGTTAGACACATGGTTCCGTGTGAGAATATAATCACTTTATGAGTTGATTTATGCACGTCCGTCCGTCCGTCTGTCTGTCTGTCCATGTTAAATTGTAAACAACACGGGACATATGCGTGATCCGAATTGGATGAAATTTGGCACATTCTTCTTCTCTGGCCCAAAAACGAACCCTATTGAGTCGGTTCAGATTTAGATATAGTTCCCATATATAAATTTGTGCCATTCCACAATAGTTCGCCTAAGTCACAATGTTTGAACAATTGACCAGCGTACTATATTATGTACAGATTGATGTATTTAAATTTTTGTTAAAAGCGGTTCAGGTTTACATATAGCTCCCATATATATTTTCATCCGATTTAATATAAATGGCACACAAAAAACCCTCCGACTGATAAGCGTCTTTAAAATGTGTCCAAAATCCTCAAAATATACAAATTTGAGGGTAGCGTCATATGGGGGCTACTCAAAAAATTTGACCAATATTTATACCCATAAGTAGGACGATTTGGTATCCTATTAGAATTAAACATATCCATGTACAGCCAAATTGATCGAAAAACGTGCTAAAAACTATTAATATATCGAAATCTTGGGGTAACCTTAAATGGGGACTACCCTTAATTGATAATTTTTGGCAGGAAGGAAGATTTGATATACAATGAGTATCCAAAATGTCAAAGTACAGTAAAATTTGAAAATAAAACGTTGCGAAAATTTGGGGTCACCGTTATATAGGAGCATTAGAAAAACATAATCCCATCTAGTCCATATTCGGCTCAATAGTACACATTGGCATAGGCTTGTATTGTGGAAAAATTCAGCAACAAAAATCTTTCAGATTTAGATGTAGCTCCTATATATGATCGTCCGATTTCATAAAATTTGTCTGATTCAGATGAAATTTTGGGCTGCGCGGCGTATTTCAAATTTGCTTTAAATCGGAACATATAATTTTGTTGGATTCAATGCAAATGGTACACTATTGTTTCAAAGACTGCTCGATTTACATGAAATTTTAAATAGATTTGAGAATGGCTGTATTTAATTTGGTATGATCACACATATAATTTAATGTTATCTCATATCAATGGTCCTCTAAAAATGTTATGTCTATTCGATCGACAGTATATTGTACGTACGCATTCAAGGTGGTAATGGATATTATATAGTTGGCCCCGTTCGACTTTTGAACTTTCCTTACAACCTATCTGATTTGGTTTCATTTTCCCGCATGTTATTCCTTTTGGGCCAAAAATGAACACAATTCATGGCTAATATTGTGTTATAAACTTTTATATCAGAACAAACATACAATAACCATTGATTGCTTTGTATTAAGCGGTAAAATGTAAAATTTCTGGACAAGTTTTCTCCATTTATTAAACATTAGTTATTTACTATATATGAACATATAATGAGCATTATTTTGTTTTTTTTTTTTCACTACAAAACGAAATTGTAGGCCATTGCAAAATGAAAGGCAATTTAAGTAGAATGAAATATGCGAAAAACGTCTAGTAACATGTGAAAGGATTAAGTGAATCGCGAAACACAGTTGTCACTCAATTGTACAACATTGTTTTAAAGTCGCCATTACCCGTTAAGCCATTTAATCTGCTTAGATCACATTGACCTGTGCTGTGTAATTATGTAAATTGTTTATGAATCACATCATTAAATAATTTAATGAAATGAAATCCAATTTCTACCAGCAAAAAATACCAAATACAGTGTTTTGTTGAACAATCAAAATGTATTAATTTTGCACATATATTGCAGGTATTTTGATATTGAAAATATAATATATAGATTAAAATTTTACAACCAAATGATCTGAAATTGGCGATCCGAATTTGTCCATATTAAAATCAACATCAACATCGATTCATAATTTGATCCAGGACTTTTAGTGGATATAAAACTTTTCAATTAGAATTTTGAGTATAGAGGCCGAAGTCATTTCACCTTCGGGGAAAATTTGGCAAACTTATTGCCAAAATTTCCCCGATTTTTCACTAATATCTGATAGAGGGCATATAAGACATATTTCCATATGAATATCCCGAACGATTTTAGGTATTTTGAATAATCGAATCAATAAGAATCAAAATGACTTTAATTATTTACCTATATCTACACTTTTTTAAAAGAGTATTCTATTCTCCATCGAAGGCAAATTGACAATGTTATCAAAACAACAAAAAACCAGTAAGGAAAGTAGTAAAGTCGGACGGGCCTTCACCACTTTGGATATATTCAATACATTTATTGGATGAATTAAAATATGTCACCTTTATCTAAAGGTGAACCGACTTAGGCCCATCCATAAACATGCCATTCTGCAACTTATACCAAATTTTTTTCATTTGGACAGATATAGAGTCGTTTGTTGAGAATGGGACAATATAATAAAGCAAATCTCAATGGGTTACCCGTTGATTACTTGGAGCGCTATTGACATGAAGTCTGTCGAAAACATACATATGCGCTATGTCTGCATTTCTACAAAACGCAATTTTGCATGCTTTGCAAAATTTCGTGTCAATTTGAAAAACATGAGAAGTTTGGTGCACCATTTACTTAAAATTGGACGAAAATATATTTGAAATCTGAAGCGATTTCAACAAAACTTGACACACCTTATGTTATAGCAACTTCAGTATATTGTACAAAATTGTGTGTGCTAATCGGGTACAATTTACCGATTTTACATAAAATCGGATTGAAATATATGTATAAGGGAGCTTTATCTAAAACCGAACCGATTTTCACGGAACTTAGCACACATTATTCTAGACTTAATTCAGTACGCAATGCCAAAATTTGTGTAAAACGAAGCATATATAGTGGCTAATTTAGTACGCCATTCAAAATTTCGTGCAAATCCAAAGATAAATCGGACAAAAAAATGTATGATAGCTATATCTAAATCTGAATCTTTTCTAGGGGTTTCCCTCCCATGAATGGGGAATGCCAAATTACAGTCACTTTGGAGCATAACTAAACTGGGGCTAGCTAGATGGAGAGTGACCCTTATATGTGGGTTATGCCTTAACGTGAACCTATACTGACATATTTCTGTGAAGAAGTTTCCTACCGATGAACTTTTATATGGGGGTTATATCTTATCATGGAACTATATTGAACATTTTCCTGGAAGAATTTTGTGTTCACCATGATCCCGAACTGCATTTCTTTATTTAATTATATTTGTGTCAATACTATAAACATTTTGTACAATAGATTCACATACATATTCAAGACTCTAAACTAAACCAGTAAGGAAAGTAGTAAAGTCGGACCGGGCCGACTATATGATACCCTTCACCACTTTGTGAATATTCTACATATGTATCATGACAGACGTCGTATTTTCGAAGAAACGAACTATATGTGCGATCTTTATCTGTATGTAAACCGACTAACATCGATACCAACACATGCCATTCTGCAACCTATTCTAAATTTTATAAATATATTCAAAGCAAACCTTACACACGCTATTTGGTATGCGGCTCTGTTTTTCTGTTTGGTGTCATTCTGGAACTAATTCAGTACTCTGTGACAAATTTCATGCAAATCGAAAGATATATAGGGACTTTGGTGCCCCATTTACATTAAATCGGACGAAAATATATATGGGAGCTATATCTAAATCTGAACCGATTTTTCCCAATAGGGTTCGTCCTTGGGCCAAATAAATGAGCTGTGCCAAATTTCATCCAATTCGGATTATAAATGCGATCTGTACTTTGTTTACAATTTAACATCTACAGACGGACGGACGGACATGCATAAATCGACTCAGAAAGTGATTCTATGCATATTCTCAAAAGGAACCATGTGTCTATCTCGTTTCCATTTGCCTGTTACAAACATATGCACAAAGACATAATACCCTTTACCACAGTGTGGTGAAGGGTATAAAGACTAATAACTTACGACGTCACTACAAAATTCCCTAACATTTGAATAGTCATAAACACCTGCTAATGTGTTTGCAAATCTAACATTCTCAAAGTCAATTGATATTGGAAATAAGTAGTTAAGAGTTGTTGTATTTTCGCGATTCGAGTTTCGGCTCTGTTTTCACACGAAAAAAGAACACCAAAAAAGAAACACCCTCGCTCCCACTCACATACACTTCGATAATGTTGGACAAACTGAAGCCGAACAGGGTAATCTAAAAACCAATAATCACAAGTCATTTACTACACGACTTGAAGGTCAAGGTATACACGACACAATTAAGCAAAAAAAAAAAAAAAAAAAACAAAACAAAAAACAAAAACAAAAGAAGCAGCAAATACCACCACTCTTATTTCCATTATGGCAACCACAACCAGCCTGCCAGCTAACAGTACAACCACCTATATTTAATGACAACAACTTTTTTTGTTTCTTACAAATAATAAAATATAATAATAAAAGAAAAGCGAAAGCAAAGTGAGGGTGGAGTCGACAATTTTCTACTCTATGTCGCGTCTGTAGATAGTTGACTCTGCGGGATATGGAGAGCGAGAGACAGACAGACGGCGATAAGTCTCAGCGGGCTATTGGCTTGTGCGTATAAAATTTATAGCCCATTTTCTAGCTCAGTAGTACATAGTCATCTACTCAAGGGTAGTCGGACTTTATTATTGGAAAATTTTTATTTTTACGGGTATTGCTTTTATGATCCCAAAGAGTGACTGGCTAGAAAATATGTCTAGGGAACGCCATCGTGTATCTTCATTAAAGGCAATGAGCGAACCAAATGCCTTAGGGATCTTTTACATTACATTAAAAGATCCCAACGAGTGACTGGATAGAAAATATGTCTGTGCAACACCACTGGTATTTTCAATAAAGGTAGTGGGCGAATCAAATGCCTTAGGGATAATTCATAATATATGAAAAAAGGAAAGGAAATGTACATATATCGAAATAAATGTATTAAAGTTATGTAGTGACGAACACTTTCTAGGAAATGTAGTGAGGCCTTTAGAAGAACTGGAATCCATAGTACCTACTTCCAGTAAGTTTACATTAGTAGAAGAAAATATATCCTCCATTTGGATTGTTCGAAGTTGCTGTATTTTTATTTCGTTACGAGCATTAGCACGGTACGGTTTGATTTCCGACCATGTGTAGTGCTCTTTTGAATAACTTCAGTAATCCCTTACAACATCATACATTCGATATTGCTTGAACACTTGATTGTAAAATAGGATTGTCTCGTTAAACAATCGCTCAAAAAAGTCTCATGTGGTTTGGCGCAAACTAGTTCTGAAAATATACATCGCTGTGCCTCAAAAGGCGGAAATATGATCATCACTGGTATTGAACAATGGATTTATATGTATGAGTTCGAAATAAAACAACAATCGAATAAGTGTCAATTCCAAGAGCAAAATTAATTAGAGAAGACTAGAATCTACAAGGATCGGACTAAACTAGTGTTTTTGCTGTCAAATAGTAAAAAACGTCATAAGCTCCGCTGGATCGAACTTTTTGTACACTTCACTATGAGGTGAATATTTAAAATGCCTGTAATCGATCGAAACTTTTATATATGTCGTGTTATGTCACATGACACCTAATTCGGTTGATTCTCAAAATACAGGATAATGAGAGATACTGTTCTATGGGAGTTATCCTAAAAACAAGATATATATTAAAATGCCGATATTTGGGAGATATCGTTATAAGGGGCTATCGTTAACAGTCGACCAATATTGGTAATTTTAATCGGATTATTTACTACACAATGGTAATTTAAAATAACAAACTACTAAAATACCGATATTTGGGAGGTACTATTCTATGGGGGCTATCCTAAAAAATTGACCAATACTGAGAATTTTAGGTAGTGAGATTTCACAAACAATGGAAATTCAAAATACCAAATTACAGCCAATTCGGATGAGAAACGAGTCTAAAATCGATAATATAGCGACATTTTAATGCCTGTAATCGATCGAAACTTTTATATATGTCGTGTTATGTCACATGACACCTAATTCGGTTGATTCTCAAAATACAGGATAATGAGAGATACTGTTCTATGGGAGTTATCCTAAAAACAAGATATATATTAAAATGCCGATATTTGGGAGATATCGTTATAAGGGGCTATCGTTAACAGTCGACCAATATTGGTAATTTTAATCGGATTATTTACTACACAATGGTAATTTAAAATAACAAACTACTAAAATACCGATATTTGGGAGGTACTATTCTATGGGGGCTATCCTAAAAAATTGACCAATACAGAGAATTTTAGGTAGTGAGATTTCACAAACAATGGAAATTCAAAATACCAAATTACAGCCAATTCGGATGAGAAACGAGTCTAAAATCGATAATATAGCGACATTTTCGAAATACCGTTATATGGGGAATATATAATATTTTCAATATAAAATATCGTAGGAGTAATAAAAATGTTTGGAAAATGGGGTGAGAGCATCAGGAGCTTTCTCAAGATATGTCGTTGTTCATGAATATCTCATACACGCTCTCTGATAGAAAAGCTGTAGAAGTACCCTGCCCCCGTAAGTAAATTGAAAACATAAAACTCATTTTTGGGCAAAATTATTTTTAGATCATTTACCACAATGTGGTACAGGGTGTTACGTCTTTTTGCATATGTTTATAACATGCAAAAGTAAACGAGATAGACCCACGGTTCCTTTTGAGAATATGAATGTCCATCTGTCCATGTTAAATTGTAAACAAAGTGCAGGTCGCATTTATTATCCGAATGACAGGAAATTTGGCACAGATCATTGGCCCGCCCTAAGGACAATCCCAATTGAAATGGGTGAAAATCGGTTCAGATTTAGATATAGCTCCTATATATATCGTCTGATTTTTAGGAATGATGTACTAAAGAGTCAAATTTAGCCCGATTGGCATAACATTTTGCGCAATGCACTGAAGTGAGGAAAGCCTAACGTCTGCCAAGTTTTATTAAAATCGGTTAAGATTTAGATATAGGTCGCATATATATTTTAATCCGAATTCGGTTGAAAAGCTAGCTTAAGAACCCCAAAATACCGAAAATAGGAAATAATTATTTCGATGAGTTACAAACGGTACAAATGTACCCGATTATTGTTCGTACGGTTATGTCACATTTAGACACAGATCATATATTTAATGGAGTCCACTTCCATGTCCTTCAAAAATGCGAGGCCTGTTAGGAAGCATCTATTGAATATAGTCAAAGTGGTAAAGGGTACCATATAGTCGAACCCGTCCGACTGTACTACTTTCCTAACAGGTTTTTATTTATGTCGGTCTTGAAGTAAATGAACAAAATGTTCAAATAAGATTATAGATCCTGCAAATAACCCAGAACCTCAAATGCGGTCCAATATTTACCATTTTGATGTGAATATCCTATTCACCCTCCAATAACTTCCAATATTCTGGAATATTGCAAAACGCAGCTAAAAAGTTCAAAATACGGAACCTGGAACTGTATTTAATACTTTCTGCGAAGAAGTTATGTAAATTTTGAAAATGTTGACACTCTGTGGGGAGGTACCAGAAGGAGTGGACCGATATTCCCCATTTTCGAACTTAAACTAAGTGTGGAAGAAACATTACGATGTGCAAAGTTTGGACGAAATCGGTTGGTCCCTTCGAGAGTTGTCGTGCGCATCAGCCAGCCCGACAGACGGACAACGAACGGACGACATTTGTAACGGGGTCTAAAATCAACATATCGATGAGGCACATTTTCACCGTATCAAAGTGTATATACCACACACATACCATTCTGAAATCTATGAAAAATTGCATGCCAATGGGGCTAACTTGGATCTTTTGGTGTAACGTTTGTATGAAATCGAGCAAAACTATGCACGGGAGCAATCGGACAAATATTGAGAGATTGGTGAACCATTTTAATAAAATCGGACGAAAATATATGTGGGACCAATATCTAAATCTCAAACGATTTCCGAAAATCTTCACAGACATCAAGTGGATCTAATTCGGCACGCTGTTCAAAATGTTGTCAAAATCGGATAAATATTGAGAGTTTGGTGCACCATTTAGTTAAAATCGAACAAAAATATATATGGGGGCTATATCGAAATTTGAATCGGTTTCATTATAACTCCACAGACATCAAACTGGACTTAATTTAGTACACTGTGCAAAATATAATCTTAATCGGACAAACCTTGGGAGTTTTTGCTGAAATCTTAACCGATTTCAACAGACTTAACTCAGAATGCTGTGCAAAATGTTGTCACAATCGGAAAAATATTGTGAGTTTGGTGCATCATTTATATAAAATCGAAAGAAAATATATATTGGAGCTATATATAAATCTGAACCGATTTACTCGTTTTAATGGGGTTCGTCCTTTGGCCAAATCAGTAACTTGGGCCGAATTTCATCCACATCGGATCATAAATGCGACCTGTACATTGTTCACAAGAATATATGAACAGACGGACATGCATAAATCGGTTCATAAAGTGATTCCATGCATATTCCCATGAGGAACCATGTGTCTATCATGTTTCCTTTTTGCTGATACAGACAAATCGACTTCGTTGAAACATAAGGCTTAAGGGGACCCCCCCCCATTCTCGGGGTCAAAATTTTTGTTGATATAATTCGAATCTACACTGATTAAAGAATGTCTCTACAAAATTTCAAGTGAAAATCTCAAGAACTCTTGAAGATATAGCCGATTTATTGTGTCAGCATCAAGTGACGGCTGAAGGGCTTCTCAAACTTTAAACGCATTTTTCTCTAAACATTTTTTTGCGAATGGCGGGCACGATAACTCAAAAACTAATAATCCAATCGGTTCCAAATTTTGCAACGTTTCTCTGGGAGTGTATAGCTCTCGTATGAACTAGGATAAAGCCAATCGGTGAAGATCTTCCTTATTTTTTAACTTGGTTTTTGGTAAAAAATCGGCGATTTTCCAAAATTATTTTTTCAAAGGACCACCATTTTGTTAATTTTAGAGCGAAGTCAATAATCCTAGTTCATACGAGAGCCAGACATGTACTCTTTCTAACACCGTTGGAATTTTCGGATTCCGATGTTCCAGTGAGGAGTTATCATGCCCGCCATCAAAAATAAGGACTTATCTTTAATTACAAAAAACAACAACAAAACAATTACAATTTTTTTTTTTTTAATAATTTTTCCTCTCTTTTAAATCTTCAATTATATATGTGCAAAGTTACAAACCTTAACAAGTATTGGTATTGACTTACCAGCCCATTGAAAATCTTGAAAATTAAAATCGAGAATGGGTGGGGTTCCCTTAAATCTTAAAAATACCAAACATCGGGCTGGATTTTTATATGGGGATTATACCAACATATCAGATATATTTTTTATAGCAACTATCCTAGCCGCCGTACTAAAGCTCTGCCTTACACAGATGTACATAACTAAATCGACAGATAATTTTATTCTGTTTTAAAATATATCAATTTCATAGTGTCTCCGAAAAATACTTCACAATGTAACAAACGATATGACAAATTTAAAATACACTCCACCATGCTGGAGGGTATTAAAATCGAAATTAAATGCACAACAATAGAACACCTTCTTTGTACGTTCGTTCAATCGATTTTTATTGTTTTGTTTTTTTTTTCACAAATTGTCATCGGCAAATGCAAATACTTGTCGCCCAAAATGGAAAAGTAATCGAAACGACAAATAAGAA